>NC_056739.1:1845068127-1845195627 GCF_019279795.1 Protopterus annectens
ATATTACTACAGTTCATTGTAACAAAGTAGGCATGAATGGACCATAAAGATTACTGTAATTAAGAATTATTTGCTACAGATAATAGTTTACTATGTTTTCACCAAGATACGTAACCTTGACTGATTTGGTTCCCCTATTTAAGAACCAGTAAATGACCTGAGATGCTTCACCAGTAGGGACATGCAAGGGGACATGATGGAACTTCTTATGCAAGTGTTAGAGGCAGAAAAAGTACTGGTCACCAAGAATTATGCCTCTAAACAAAGACAAGATAAAAGGCTATTATCTAAATAGTTGGTGCCATTCAAAGAGGACCAAGTATGTGTCAGCCTGGGATGACATGGTAGATAAGAGTTCCTGTTTCACCAAGGTTGGTTTACACCTGTCACACCAGGGCTTCCACATATTAGCTAAAGCCTTTGCTGTCCCCATAGTTCTCTTTTTAAACAGAGTCCCCCTACAGGACATTCCTGCACAGAAAATTGAAATTCAAATTTGGAAAACATTAAGGTGGCACTACTCAATGCTAGGAGTCTAAATAGAAAGTTGCCAGAACTTAAGGCCCTCCAGCAACTCAAACACATTCATATTTGTATAGTTACTGAAACATGGTTTAAATTTAATGACAGCTCTCCCTCTGCACCAGAGGTTAGCACATATCATGCCTTCAGACACTTGGGAAATTTTGTGGGAGTATCTGTATTAGTCAGAAACACCATTACTTCACATAAAATTACCCATAACCCTAACATGGAGCTTGTGGAGATCAATTCTCCCTTAACAAATCCAACTATTACTTAATTGCTAGCTGCAGATCCTCATCAATGCATCACCACCACTGAGGCATTAACTATTAGACCAAATACCTTCTCACTAGGGGCTTCAGTTACCCCAGCATTGAGTGCCACACTTACACCTCTAAAAATAGTTATGCTCAACATTTCCTAGACTTCATTAATACAAATGCACTGGAGCAAATTGTAAACCTAGCCACTATAGGCTCTATTAACTTTGAACTGGTTCTTACAAACCTAGTCCTCTGCCTGCACCCCAGCCTGCATCTTCTTATCCCTGGCTAAGTCTGACCACAAATCAGTCATCTTCTCTGTCAGGTCTAGTTGTACCACACCACAACATATAAGACCACCTTTAAGGACTTCTCCAAGGCGATCCTACTTCAGCTTGTATAAGACGTATGTAAAATTCCCAATAATCCTAAGCAAATAGACCTAAGTGGGCTAGCATATTCACCTCTGACTTCTACCAAAACCTAACAGTTGCACTGAAAAGACAGTACCCATCCACCCTAAATATAACTGATAATTCAGAATAAATCTCTCTGGGTGAAGTTACATTTTGATAAACTGTACAACAAAAGAAGCAAAGTAATGAAACATTTCAAGAAAACCCCACCTCTCTGCCTCAAGACTGAAACACTGAAACATGCCAGCAAACAACCTAAAAACACTATTTGAAAATAAATGTAAAGCAGTATATGAACTTAAGGTTGTTACAGATTCCATAGGAAACTACAAATCTTTCTTCAGTTACATCAGAAAATGAAGAAATGATATTGAACCCTGCACTGAGGTCATCCATAATAACAGCACCCGTTCTGATCCCATCGATATAGCTAGTAGGTTAGCAGACTAATTTAGTGCTAACTTTACTATTCCTACCCATATTTTTGCCCCTACTATCCCTGAGAATTTAGTTACCCTTCTGATTACCTTGGAACAACTCTTAGAATCCCTCAATGGCTACAAATAATGCCAAGAATGCACAATCTGAGCCTCTACTGAAACTGTTCAATCTCAGCCTATCTACAGGGCTTCTGCTTGATGCCTGGAGGACAGTCAGCATGACTCCCCTACACAAGGGTGGCTCCTCTACAGACACAGATAATACAGCAATAATCCACGCCTGGGTGTGGGCAATGCTGGATTTACCCATGGTTGGTGTGGTTTGGTCATGTGTGTGAAGCCCGAGTGACCAAACAAAGCCAACCGTAGGTAAATCAGCATTACTCACACCTAGCCGTGGGTTACTGCTATTATACAATTACATTATTTAAGAAAAAAATGACTTACTTTTCTTAAGTAATGTCCTTATATAATGGTGCTGTGGTGTTCTTCCACTTTTTTTTTATATCCTGGGACTTTCTTGATGTACTGCGCATGCATATGGGGTTTATGTTCCCACACTTATGCAGTGTATATCAGTGCTTTGAAATGCAAGCAATGGAGAAAGGAAGCCCTCCATTTCTTCTTTTTTGTTAATTTTTTATAAAGTATGAAATAGGGACACTTGGGGGTACGAGAGAGGTATTTCTATCAGCATTTCGAATGTTGAAAACACAGAATTTAATTTAATCGAACTGAAATGTTCGAAATCTCAGAAGAGTGAACTGACGGAGCATCGATTTCTTTCCCAGGGAAAGAAATCGGTGGGCCTTCATCGGAGTTTGCTATTTCCTCCACTGTGGTGCAGTCTTGGAGTTGGTATATTTAAGTAGAGGGGGGGTCAGTGTTTAAAGTATTGAAAATTTTTTTTTTAACAGAACACCAATTTCTTTCCCTGGGAAAGAAATTGATGTTCCGTCAGTTTCTCTTCTGAGATTTCAAACATTTCAGTTTGATTAAGTTGCATTCGACGTTTTCAGCATTCGATATGTTGACATAGACCCCGAGAGAAATGGAACAGAGAAAGTACAAGAAAAATCAGGTACATTTCTTTAGTTTTGAATAATGCATCTGATTTTCCCAGTATTTTCTCTGTCCCCTATCTCTTGTACCTCTGGACTGTCTGGATTTCAAATTTTATTATTTTTTTTTATTTTTATTTTTTTGTGATCAAGAAAAATTAAAAAGTTACAGCATATATTCATAGAAGAAAGTCTGGACGACTGGACTTTTTTCTATTGGTATATGTTCGTTTTTGAATGTTAATGGTCATTTGTATCATTATAGATATATTAGTTTCACCAGCCTTATATGCAAAGCCATGAAACACCTCACAGTAGAACTCATTTATGCAGACATACCCAACTTAACTTATCTAGATTCCAATTAGTTTGTTGTTTAAAAGGCAGATCTTGTCTCCTGAAGCTAGTAAGATTCTTTGAAAAGGTTACAGGGGCTGTGGACAGTGGTCATTCTGCATGCACTAATTATCATAACCTGGCCGAAGCTTTTGACACTATCCCCCATGCTGGTATTATTGGAAAAAGTAGTCTCAGCATTTAATGTAAACCTCTACATTGTCCAATGGATTGCATATAGGCTATCCAAGAAATCCCAAGTTATGAAAGTTGCTGGTTCCCTCTCTGAATGTCAATTTGTAACTAGTGGGGTGCCATAGGGATAATCTGGGTCCTATCCTGTTTTGGATTTATTTTGCAGCCATCCAAGCCAGTATCCCAGAAGTGTGGTTGACCAAGTTTGCAGATAACTGCAACTAGTTACTATTAACTACTCAACCCCTGAACAAAAGCGCTCCAGCAAGTGCTACAAAATCATCTCAAAGTAAATAAAAAAAGTACAGCACAGTAGTGTTTGGCAGAAAAATTGTTCCCACCTCGTATATTATAAATGGCACTACTCATAAGACAAATACAGTTAGATAACTAGGTACTAATATGGATAACTTTTTCTCGTTCAATCATGTCTCCATCGCAGTCTGAAAATCCTTCTATCTCATCCAGTTAATTTCCAAGACAAATTCTTCAAGATCCAAATATGTCATCTTACCACTATACTCATCCCCTATCAGACTCATCACAGAATACAGTGCCCCTTTTATATGTATAATTCCAAGAATATCACTCAACTGGAAAGGCCACAAAGATTTCTAACCAAGAAAATTAAAGGTCTTAAATCCTTCAGCTACCCCAACAGATTAGCACGACTCATACTCAGCCACATACAGATTGCTGCAAAGTGACCTATATCTCTCTCTTCTCAAGCCACAAAAGAACATCTCTTATATGACCTCCTATTTCTTCACAAAATCAGTGGCTTTACAAACACCTGCCTTATGGACTTAAATCTGCACCAACAAATAAACAAGACTACCCGGAGAGATGGGTTCCTAAGTCAGCATATTACTACCCTATGGAATAAGTTTACAGTACAGGTCAAATAAAAGTTCTACATTGCATTACGTTACGTTAAGCCTAGTCTTGGTAACTGTATGGGTAGACACAAATTATAGCCCTGCTCAATTTGAAAGGAGAGCACTATTAGGTGCTGGAAAAGGGTGGCAAGAACTATTAAGCTTGTTTGTTTAAAGCTGTATATGGTTAGACATCTTGTGGCCCCAATGATCTCTTGCCTAGTGTGCTCCTATGTTCTTGAAACTGAAATTACATTAAATAAGTATACAGCAAACAGCTCATGAAACAATCATGTTGAGATTTATAAAAATGAACTTCACAGAAAACTAAAACCTTTGAAAAAGCTTTAATTCACTCACTCCCTCTCTTATGAGTTGCATCGATCTCCTAGAGTAACCCCACAGACCGCCACCTACTGTAAGATAAAATGTTTATAAAATAGAATGTCTAGTGTCATCAAATAATAAATATCATTCTATACTATTATTTTAGCAGAAATATATAATGCAATAATAAACACATTTTAACACATTTCTTCTGCCAACTGAGTAATACCTTGACTCTAAATCTGCCTGTCACCTACACTTTAGACTTATTGTTGTTTTGTTTAACTTATTTTTAATAAAAGTTTATATATTTTTCAGAGGTTCCTATCTGCCAGCTAGGAGTCTCTCCCAGAAATATCACAATGTATTACACTATTAAAAGGTTCCTATTAGATCAGCCAACTGCTGACAGACTGAATGATGTTGCATTCTGTTTAGGACTGTAAACAGAAATCAGTACTTTGGACTTATGTTTCAGAAATACTTACAGTGTCATTTAGGAAGTTTAGTGTGAAGTCCACAGTTCATAAATCTGAATTTAAAGGCCCTCATGATCTTTGTTCTGCAGTACAAAAATTCACTGCTTGATGCTGACAGAGTTTCTTGTCACTTGGACATGGCTGGTTACTTCAAAACTGGAAAAAATATGAAGCAGAGTATGAACAGTTGAACTGTACAGAATCAATACGGCAGAGGTATCCATAGAGGTTACCTACGATCTATGATGAGATTAATAAATTCAAACTGGAATTACATACAGCGCTGATAGAGATAAAGAACCCTGTACAATAACTGAAAGACAGCAAGATGGCTACCGCCCATTTTCTGAGCATAAACAGAAATTTGGGATTTGAAACATAGGTCTCATTTGTTCCTGATTTTGCAGAATATCCCTGGTTTTGCCTCATATTTTTGGACAATTCCTCACAAATGTTATGGGTTTTCTGGTATATCATTAAGGACTGCAGTTACTAAAGAATGAGAAATATTTGAGTTTTAGACTTCATCTCCTTCCTAAAATATATGTCAATACAAAATATGTTATTCTAGCAACTTTATATATATATATATATATATATATATATATATATATATATATATATATATGAGAACAACATTTAAAATCAGTTTCTAATTTTGAGCATTTAGCCCTCATTAGTTTTGGATTTGTCACTGATTTTTGTGCTAATTTGTTGATAACTATGACTGTATAGTACCTGAGACTGAAGGTATACCAAGGAAATCTTATTCTGACTGAAAGGATGTAAAAATAAAAGAAGGCAAACTGATGACACACTGTACATTTGTTTGGTATTCATCAAGATATGGAAGGCAGAGACATGATAGGTTTTAAAAGCACTTTTAAAACTTCTGTTGTTTGCATCTTATGGCAGTAATCGCCCACAGTGGGAAGTCACTTAGAAGCTGAAAGGTATTGGAGTGAGGTTGAGTCAACAGTTACACTCTTTAACTCCTTTATAAGGAAGGAACACATGCTGATTAACATGATGGACTTGCAGTAGAAAATATGGTTAATTGGAGATAAGGGGGGAATGGGGTATGAAGAGGGAGAATAAGAAGCAAGCATAAGTCAATGCTAAATGTTCACTTTCATTGCATTACCAACATTTTGAGTATGCATTTCCAGAGAGTGCCCTGTGAGATATGCTGATTTGCATATTATGTGCATTTTTTTACCATTTTCACTGCATTCTGTTTAGGACTGTAAACAGAAATGCATTTTGTATTAGTGTTGTGTGTTGTAAGAGATTTTTTTTATTTACACAAAGTTGAGAGGAATATTAAAGTATATTTATACTACTAGTACAGTAAGTATATACCCTAGATAGTAACCATCTTGCATCAACTGCATTATCCTCCTTTACCTAAACAGCTAATTTGCTGCATACACCTCTTGTACCTATCTACTCCATAAAGGACTTCCTGTTTTACGGGCTATCTGTTCACAGTGGTGTCACAAATCACAGGTGAACAATCAATTGGATGCATGGAATTAAAGGTTCCTATCTGCCAGCTAGGAGTCTCTCCCAGAAATATCACAATGTATTACACTATTAAAAGGTTCCTGTTAGATCAGCCAACTGCTGACAGACTGAATGATGCTATACCATAAGTAACAAATGACTGAAACGGTTGTAAAGCTCAGCCCTGAAGTGGATTAACATATGGCTTTATAATATACTTTAAGAGTGGTGGTATGAAGACAATCTCACCCCCCAAACATGGTAAAATTAATCCATGAGAAAAATGTTTCCGCTTTTGTTGTTTAAAGTATGAACTGCCATTTGGCGAATGGCATTAAACTAAACTAAATGTAAACTCATACACCTGCATTAAGAACATGCCAGAAACATTTAGGAATCAAATAGAATGCCAAAAAAACTCAGATAAGTAGCCAAAGAATCCAAAAGGATAGTCAACTATATAACGAAAAACAGAAATCCAAACGTCTCGTAGCACACTTTAATAAAACACTTACACAGAAAACAACAAAACGCAAAGCTTTCAAGCTCAACAGGCTCTTTTTCAATGCTTACAATCTCAATGTCGTTCAACAATTTAAGTACTCTTTAAATATTCTGCCAGCCTATTACCCAATTAATTAAATAATTAAGACAGCTCACTATGGAAGGTACAAATAGAAATACTCCACAATACATATACTATGAATCTATATATAACAACTTATATCTTTAAGTATAGATTTTATACTGCACATTGCATTAATTCCAAGGGATACATCAGCCCTGAAATAATTAATCCATTTTATACTCAGCCAATTCCATTTTATTTATTATATCTCCCCCTCTATCCTGAATACTTATACTTTCCAAAACTCTAAATTTAAAAGTGTGATCTTCTCCTAATTGCTGAATATGCTTAGATAAGACATTAGTGTCCAGTTTCCTACATATTTCAGACAGGTGATGAAATCCTGTCTTTAAGCTTTCGGTTGGTCTTCCCTATATAGAAACTCAGACATTTTATACAGTTGGCTAAGTATAAAACATTGTCAGAATTACATATTGCAAATACCTTAAAATAGAAATTGGTTGTTTTATGGGATGTACAAAACATTTATCTGTACTTAAAAACTTGCAAAAACTACAGTTAAAATATAGTGCAGTGCATTTACTAATATCTATATGTGTTCATTTATTACTTCTTTTCAGATCTTAATAGCATAACATTTGTTTAAGATTTTGTTCCTTTTTATATATAAATGGTTTATCACCTAAAAACTTAGGTCATTCTCCAAAATAAGAATCGGCCAATTCCTTTATATTATAGCTTAGATGATTTATTTTTTGTGTGGCTGGGGGATAAACTTAGTATTCAGGATTTTTTGACGTACATTAATGAAGCTACTTTCCTGAAGTTCACCCATACTTATAATTTAAATAGGATTAATTATCTACATGTTGAAATTCATAAAGACTTGGAGAGTAAACAATACATAAGTGACATCTACAGGAAGCTTACATATTGCAATAGTCTGCTGCACTATGATAGTTGTCACCCCAATCATGTTAAAAAGGTGTAGTAAAGGGTCAGTTTGTCTGGATAGCATGAATCATTACAAGAGATACAGATTTCATCATTCAGAGTACAACTCTTAGTAATATGTTTTCTTCAAGGGGTTATACTGGTTCCTTTATACAAAAGGTGAGGAATGAGATAGTAACAAAAAGGAACAAAGGGGTATTTTTTACCATTATTGCAGGCTAAAGTTATATTATACCCAAATAATGTTGAATTACTGGTATCTAAGGTAATGAACAACTATCAGTGTTCCTTTACAACCAAGTTTTATGTAGATTACCATTTTATTCAGGGCATTTTAAATAGGAACTGGCAGTTACGCCAAGGACAAGAGGAACTGATGGAAAAACTCAGAGTATAGTGTATAGGAGGGGGTGTACTATTAAAAATATGTTGGAATGGAAAAAGAAGATTTCATCAGGAAAAGGTAGAATAGGCACAAAAAATTTTGTTTTTTTGTGCACAATGCTCCCATATTTTAAATAAAGAATTAATTCTCTTACTATAAAACCCAATGGGCTTTTCAATTGTAACTCAACAGGGGTAATTTATGCTGCTATTTGTTTTCAGTGTCCTGGATTCTATATAAGGAAAACTACACATAGATTTAAAGAAGGAATCTATGAGCATATTAGGGACATGAAGAATAAAAATAACAACAATGCTCTATATAATACACCCCACGCACAATTTTCATTTTTTTCTGTTTTAGAAGGGGTCAAAAAAGACCTACGAGGGGGGACCTTTGGCTGATATAGTTGAGTTTAAAGAACTTCTTTGGTAGATAAGGTTGAATGTTCAGGTTTCACCTGGACTGAATGACACTTGTAGTATTGCTAATTTTTTAAGGCTGCATTCATGCTGTATATAGCAATTTTCATTATGGTTGCTAGGAGAATAATTTAAATTTTTTTTTTTTATTTGTAGAAATGTTGTCGTGATTAATGAATTTTTTTTTTTAATATGTGTCTTTTTTTGCTTGTACATGTTATTCTGAAGAAGTCTTAAGATATAAACTGACGAAAGCACTAAATAAATCCTTTTGGTGGGACTTTGTTTCGTGTATGTGACATTTTTTGGTACAAGGCATTTTCATTGGAAATTAGTGCTATCTTGGTTCTGAGCCTTTGAGATATGAAGTTGTCACATTTCATGGTGTGGCTAATATTATTTTTTATTGAGGCCAAATATCTTATGTCAACAGAAAGGTATTCTAAGCAAAGAGTCTGAAACAGTAAGGATTCCTCTAATGTGTATGTCAGGCATAGGTCTCTTCAGAGAAGGTGAGTCGCTGAAGTCCTTGGCTGTAAGAAAAGCCTTGAAGCACACCAGCTCTCTTTGTTTGGAATCTTTGTACCTTCTCCAGTTAGAATAGATGGTATATGAGTAGGATACAGAACAGGGTGCATTGTTATTTAATTGGTCTAATTAGAGTTGCATAAAGGGGGACATTTATTTCCCCTAACATGGGTCTCAACCCCATAGAGCATCAATTGTACAACTCCAGCCACCTATCCATCCATCTACCCACAACCCCTTTTTCCGGTTTTTTGAACATGGGGTTGGGGTACCTCATCAACAGTGGCAATCATCTAGAGCCAATGTTTACACCACCATATGCCTTGTAAATTTAGCAACTGTACTGTAATCAAATTAAAGCCATTACCAACAAGGAGGACTCAAAGTTATTTTTTTTTTATCAAATTTTAATTTTTTGCCATTAACAGTATATAAAACGGATATGGGTAGATTTCACTTAGTGCTAGAAAAATGCATTTTTGGCACTGAAGTCAAGGTCATTGCTACTGCATCATTCATGTCAAATGTTAGGTGCTGATTGAGGGGGAGGTAGTGTCACTGGGTTTAAGGCCATTACTTCCAGATTTGTAGCTCTCTGTATATTTGGTTATACAGACACTGCAGTCACCTTTTACATGTGAAAAAAGATGCTAAAATGGAATGGCCACAGGATGGCCCTTGAAGGACTGCACTGCTGTTATGAAATTGTACATTATTTTCCTAGTGGCAAGCTTAATTTCTTCTGAGCCAATAGTGCAACCCATGAAGTGGACTTCTGAGTGGGTGAGCTCAGGGAAGCTACCAATGATAATGATGTGTGAGCAGACAGAAAATATGGTTCAGAAACAGGTCAATAAAGGACAGTAACAAAATCACACAGACTGTATCGCTGATAGATGCAATGACTATATGCTAAGAACCATGAAAGTTTTGAGCTGTTCATCCCGGAAATAACCTGTTTCTTATGAAAAAAGAGGTGCATATTTTAGAAGGGAATTAGAACATCTAACAATGTCACAGGTAGAAACAGAGTGCATAACTGGAGGTGATGTCTGGGTTGTTATAAGTGCAAAACATTTTGCATAGGCATATAAGGAAAATGCAGGGAGTTATTTGCAGATAATATACTGTAATGCATAGAACCCAGCCACTGGGGATGCACAAGCCAGTGCATTTCTTTGTGCTGGTCCCAAGCCCGGATAAATGGGGAGGGTTGCGTCAGGAAGGGCATCCGATGTAAAACTTCTGCCAAATTACTTATGCGGAGAACATTTCATATTTCCATACCGGATCAGTCGAGGCTCGGGTTAACAACGACCGCCACCAATACTGTTAGCCAACAGGGTGCTGGCGGAAATTGGGCTACTGTTGGCCGAAGGAGAAGAGAAGGGGGAAGGCATGCCCGAAGGCAGGAAGAGAGGAGGAAGGTTAGGAGTATAGTAGTGAGGGTAGGAACTTTGAATGTTGACAGTATGACTGGTATAGGGAGAGAGCTAGCTGATATGATGGAGAGAAGGAAAGTTGATATATCGTGCGTGCAAGAGACCAGATGGAAGGGAAGTAAGGCCAGGTGTATAGGAGGTGGGTTCAAATTGTTCTATCATGGTGTGGATGGCAGGAGAAATGGTGTAGGGGTTATCCTAAAACAACAGTATGCCAAGAGTGAAGAGATAGAGTGATGTTTATGAAGCTTGAAATTGACGGTGTAATGATGAATGTTGTTAGTGCATATGCTCCACAAGTTGGGTGTGCGATGGATGAGAAAGAAAAATTTTGGAGTGAGTTGGATGAAGTGGTGGTGAGGGTACCCAAGGGAGAGAGACTAGTGATTGGAGTGGACCTCAATGGGCATGTTGGTGAAGTGAACAGAGGGGATGAGGAAGTGATGGGTAGGTATGGTGTTAAGGAGAGGAATGCAGAAGGTCAGATGATTGTGGATTTTGTGAAAAGGATGGACATGGCTGTGGTGAATACATATTTTAAGAAGAGGGAGGATCATAGGGTGACATGCAAGAGTGGAGGAAGATGCACACAGGTGGATTATATTCCTATGTAGGAGGGCCAGTCTGAAGGAGATTGGAGACTTTAAAGTGGTGACAGCGGAAAGTGTAGTTAAGCAGCATAGAATGGTGGTCTGAAGGATGACGTTGGTGATCAAGGGGAGGAGGAGGAGTGTGAAAGCAGTGCCAAGGATTAAATGGTGGAAGTTAAAAAAGGGTGATTGTGAGGTGAAGTTCAGGGAAGAGTTAAGACAGACACTGGGAGGCAGTGAAGAGTTACCGAATAGCTGGGTAACTACAGCAGAGCTAGTAAGGGAGACTGCTAGAAAAGTGCTTGGTGAGATATCTTGACAGAGGAAGGAGGACAAGGAGACCTGGTGGTGGAATGAGGAAGTACAGGAGAGTATACAAAGGAAGAGGCTGGCGAAGAAGAAGTGGGATTGTCAAAGAGATGAAGAAAGTAGACATGAGTATAAGGAGATGAGATGCATGGCAAAGAGAGAGGTGGTGAAGGCTAAGAATAAGGCATATGGAGAGCTGTATGAGAGATTGGACACTAAAGAGGTAGAAAAGGACCTGTACCCATTGGCTAGACAGAGGGACAGAGCTGGGAAAGATGTGCAGCATGTAAGGGTGATAAAGGATAGTGAGGGAAACGTACTCAAAAGTGAGGAGAGTGTGTTGAGTAGATGGAAAGAGTACTTCGAAGGGCTGATGAATGAAGAGAATGAGAGGGAGAGAAGGTTGGATGATGTGCAGATAGTGAATCAGGAAGTGAAACAGATTAGCAAGGAGGAGGTAAGGACAGCTATGAAGAGGATGAAGAATGGAAAGGCTGTTGGCCCAGATGACATACCAGTGGAACCATGGAGGTGCTTAGGTGAAATGGCAGTGGAAGTTTTAACCAGATTGTTTAATGAAATTTTAGAAAGTCAGAGTATGCCTGTGGAGTGGAGAAAAAGTGTTTTGGTACATATCTTTAAGAATAAGGGTGATGTGCAGAGCTGCAGTAACTACAGAGGGATAAAATTGATCAGTCACAGCTTGAAGTTATGGGAAAGAGTAGTGGAAGCTAGGTTAAGAAGGGAGGTGATGATTAGTGATCAGCAGTATGGTTTCATGCCAGGAAAGAGCACTACAGATGTGATGTTTGCTCTGCGAGTGTTGTTGGAGAAATACAGAGAAGGTCAGAAGGAGTTGCATTGTGTCTTTGTGGACTTAGAGAAAGCATATGACAGGGTGCCTAGAGAGGAGTTGTGGTATTGTATGAGGAAGTTGGGAGTGGCAGAGAAGTATGTAAGAGTGGTACAGGATATGTACGAGGGTAGTGTGGCATTGGTGAGGACTGCGGTGGGAGTGACAGATACATTTAAGGTGGAGGTGTGATTACATCAAGGATCAGCTCTAAGCCCTTTCTTATTTGCAGTGGTGATGGATAGGTTGACAGATGAGATAAGACAGGAGGCCCCGTGGACTATGATATTTGCAAATGACATTGTGATATGTAGTGGGAGTAGGGACCAGGTTGAGGAGACTCTGGAGAGGTGGAAATATGCTTTAGAGAGAAGAGGAATGAAGGTTCAGCAGGGCTAAAACAGAATATATGTGTGTAAATGTGAGGCAGGGTAGAGGAATGGTGAGGATGCAGGGAGTAGAGTTGGTAAAGGTGGATGAGTTTAAGTACTTGGGATCAACAGTTCAGAGTAATGGTGAGTGTGGAAGAGAGGTGAAGAAGAGAGTACAGGCAGGGTGGAATGGGTGGAGAAGAGTGTCAGGAGTGATTTGTGACAGACGGGTACCAGAGTGAAAGGGAAGGTCTACAAGAGGGCAGTGAGACCAGTTATGTTATATGGGTTGGAGGCGGTGGCGCTGATGAAAAGGTAGGAGTTAGAGCTGGATGTGGCAGAGTTAAAGATGTTAGTATTTGCACTGGGTGTGACTAGGATGGACAGGATTAGGAATCAGTATATTAGAGGGTCAGCTCAGGTTGGACAGTTTGGAGACAAAGCAAGAGAGGCGAGATTGCGTTGGTTTGGACATGTGCTGAGGAGGGATGCTGGGTATATTGGGAAAAGGATGCTAAGGATGGAGCTGCCAGGTAAGAGGAAAAGAGGAAGGCCTAAGATAAGGTTTATGGATGTGGTGAGAGAGGACATGCAGGCAGTTGGTGTGAAAGAGCATGATGCAGAGGACAGGAAGAAATGGAAAGAGATGATCCGCTGTGATGACCCCTAACAGGAACAGCCGAAAGAAGATGATGATACTGTAATGCATGGGTCAGGGAGCTGCTAACTTCACTGCAACAAATACAGGAAGAATTTAGATCATATCTTGAAGAGGCCCATAGTATCTGGCTCCCAGTGGGTAACTATAGCTATCTCAAAGTATGTGGAAAATATTTTACATCCCTTATTGACCCATAGTAGGAGTTATATTAAAGATTCTAATCATATTTTATATGAATTATATTGTTTTTTTTACAAACCACTACATCTTTCAACTTCACTATGGCTACACTTGATATTAAGTCATTGTTTACAGTTATTCCCGATGATATAGGAATTTAATATATTAGAGAATTTTTAAATAAATATAATGGGTTTACCACACATAATATAGAACTTATTTGTAGAATGTTAGAAGTGGTTTTGGAAAACAATGTCTTTTTATTTAATAATGAATATTATCACCAAATACAGGGGGTAGCTATAGGGACTGCTGTAGCTAATAGCAATGCTAATTTAGTCCTGTCTCGATGGGAAGAACATTTTATTTATAACAAAGACTTACTAAGAGGTGCATTTCAGAACAATAACATCACATTCTATAAACAGTTTGTGAATGATTTCTTTTCCTGTGGGCAGGGGAAATAGAAGAGCTACAGGAGTTTGTTATATATCTTGGTCATACCACTGAATTCCTTAAATTTGAGTTAAAATATACTTATGATAAGATAGATTTTTTTGGATATTAGTTTTTTATGTATTGAAAATCAGTTACATACAACAGTTCGCAAAAAGACTGTACAAACCACGAATATGTTCATGCAGACAGTATGCACCCCAGATATATTCATAGGGGTGTGATGAAAAGTCAGTTTTTAAGAGCCAGCAGGCTCAATACTTCTGACATAAGTTTTGTTAAAGAAATGGAGGGCATGGCTGAAGATTTTACACAGAGAGGATGGGATGGTAAATTAGTAGACGATACTATGAAAATGGTTATCACCTTATCTATTAGGGAATAGGTTTAAATATAATTGTGAGAGGGATGATTACATAAAAAATAATAGCTGGACCTTAGGTTATTTGACTAAGTATAATAGACATACTTCTGGTATTAAACTAGATAATGTAAGTATAAACTCCAATTGTTTTAAAATTGAGATGAAAGCAAATACTTCCTCTCCCACATTAACATTATGATGTTAGCAAATATGGGGGCACAAACTGCCTCCATAGCTACACCTGTCTTTTGCAGAAAGTACTGTCCCTCGAAATACACAAAGTTGTTATGTAAAATTATATTCATAAAGTGGACCATAACCCTCACCTGTTCATTCGAGAATAACTTAGAGTCAAATAGAAACTCTTGGAACCATTCCAGCCCAAGGGTGTGGGGTATCACATTGAACAAATTGACTACATCCACAGTAAGAAAAATAACATTATCATCATAAGGAAGTTCATTCAACTTTTTTAAGAAATGCCACAAATCAATACAAATATGTGATTCATTCTCCAAAACATTTTCCAGCTGTATATCTATATATTTACAGAGAGAATGTATCTTAGACCCTCTAGCACTTACGATTGGTCTCATAGGGGGGTCATGCTTGTTTTTGTGTACCTTTGGGATTCCGAAAATACTAGGTAACACAGGGTACCTAGTATACAAGTATTACACTACTTATGGTCTAACTGCCCCTGGTCTTCCATATCTTTAAGAGCTAAATCGATTTTATAACAGGAGACATTAACCATATTCAGGGAAACTTCTTCATACATCAGCCCATCAAGCAAAAACACTTTTGCTTGCACATTCTATTGATGTAGTCCTCTTTGGACATAATTACTACCCCCCCCCCCCCAAATCAGGTTTCATAACTCTAAGTGATTTATCTTGACAAAATTTCACCAGAATTGCTCTCTCCTCGTATGTAAGATATTCAACATGTTTAGAATCCTTGTATTTGAGCATTGCCCTAAAGTCAAACTCACATATTCTATCGAACATAGTAAGACAATTTAAGGTGGGAGGCTTAAAAGTACATTTTTCTTTAACACACTGACAGGCTCATTACCCACACTGTTGTTACAAAACAGTTTAAAATTTAGGTTTCTAACATACAATTTTAAATTGACAATAAGATCTGTAATTCTAGTATTGCAAGTAGGCACATAGTTAAAGCCTTTACTGAAAAGTTATGCTGCCTCTATGTTTAATTCACGGGATAAAAAAATATATAAACAAAGGTCACCTATTAAGTTGTAGATACAAGAGGAATATTCTGTTTCATCAATTCTGTAGTCAGTGTTATAGTCCTGAAATGAAGAACCAACACTGTGAGCTAATATCTCTGGTTGAATTGCCTCCTCGACTGCTGGTTTGTAAAAGTACAGTTGTGTACACTTACCATAAAAGTAGATGTTCGAGTGTAATCACTGTTGCAGTCCTAACATATGGGTTATCCGGCTCCCGGTAGCCCTCAGTCGGCCCGAATACCAGAGTCCTTGGTATATGATGTCGGCTGGAAAACTGATGTCAGAACATCAGGTATAAAGGGAGATGGCTGACGCCATTTTCTCATTTTTTCTTGCCTTAACTGTCAGGAGCCCCCAAAAGAAGGCTAACCCAGGAAGGAAACATCCTGGAAAAATGCCATCCAAAAATAACATATCAAGTCTGTGCCTTAGGAAAAAAGGAGGAATGGAGGGTGGGAAACCAGGACTGCAACAGTGAATACACTCGAACATCTACATTTATGTTAAGTGTACACAACTGTACTATGTTCTTCGTGTTTCACTGTTGCAGTCCTAACAAATGGGTTGATTCCCAAAGCCCAGGAAAAATACAAAAGGGGGGAGTAAGAATCACAGATTAAGGGTTGGTAAGGAGGCCTTGCAAAACTGCAGAGGCAAAACTTGCCCTGGATTTAGAAAACAAAGGTAGATTGTAATGCTTGTTCTTCACGAAGTCCAAATCCTTTTTTAACTGTTCTGGGGAGTTTGCTTGAATAAGACAGTCATCCAAGTAAGGGTAAATTTGAATGTTTTTCTGCCTGCAAAAAGCAATGGCTAGTGCCAGGCACTTTGTGAAAACTCTGGGAGCAGTATCTAAACCAAAGGGCAGCACAGGGAATTGGAAGTGTTGCTCCCCAGCCCTGAAACGAAGAAACTGCCTGCAACTTTCCCTTATTGGGATGTGCAGATAAGCCTCCTTGAGATCCAAAGTTACCAGCCATGAAACCTTGTCCAGCACTGGCAGTAACTGTTGAAGAGTGAGCATCTTGAATTTGAGAATCACCAGAAAAGTGTTTAGAATAGACAGATCCATAATAGGGTGCCAGGTGCTCCCTTTTTTGGGTACTAGAAAAAGGCTTGAATAAAAACTTAGGCCTGCTGATTTGCAGGAACTGGCTCTATAGCACCCATAGTCAGTAGAGAAGAAATGTGATTCTCTACCTCTGTCCTGAGAGTTCTGGGTATATCTGGGTACCCTTGTAGAACAGGGAAGGTGTGAAAATAAAACTTGTAACCTTGGTTTACTATGTTGAGCTCCCATTTGTCATCTGTGATGGTAGACCATACCTCTGCGAACCTGTCTAACCTTCCCCCCAAAGGAAACCCTGGGTCCACAGAGGTAGGCACAAGAAGGCCGGAGTCACTGAGAATGCTTGCTTTGGGAAGCTGGCTTAGAACTTCCCGATTTAGCAGAAGAAGAATGCCATTGTTTAGCCCTTTGAGGGGCAGAAGCCTGCCTTCTGGAAGATCTGAAACCCCTAGGCCTAGAGCAACCCTGCTTGCCAGGATCAGGGAAAGACCAATTCTTGGAAGGATAATACCTGCTAAACCGAGGAGGCTGAACCTGAAGGAAATCTTTTACACCTTGCATAGATTTTGCCTTATCCTCCAACTTTTTCAGTACCTCCTCAGCCTTGTTACCAAAAAGGTCGTCGTTGTGCAAAGGAACATCCAGCAATTTAGATTTTACAGGTTCAGAAATAGGCTGCTTCCTAAGCCAAGCATGCCTTCTAATAATGGAACCAGTGGCTGCTGTCCTGCAGGAAGCCTCCAAGGGGTCAAAACCACAATGAAGTGAATGCTTATTAACCAGAGTGGCAGAATATAGTAAATCTTGTAAGTCTCTGTTTTCCAACATGGCAGGAACATCCCCAAGCTTAGCCTTAATAGCCTCCAAAGTATGCTGCTGATATATAAGCATGTGAAAAAGACAATTCACAGATCTAATGGCAAGAGTTGCAGAGGTATAGACCTTTTTACCCCACCTGTCCAAGGCCCTAGACTCCTTATCAGAAAGTACAGTTTTTTTATCAGTAGTAGCCTTGACACCCTTGGGACCTTGAGAAATAATCTCAGGATCAGCAGTAGGATTTTTAAAAAGAAATTGATGAGAATCAGGAACCCTATAATATCTATCAGGTTTTCTGGAAGCAGGAGGAACAGAATTAGGAGTTAAAGAATTTTCCATGAAAATATCATCCACAACTTCCAAAACAGGAGGTATAGCCAGAGGTTTAGGCTGTGGCAAATCCAAAAATTCCCGGATTGTCTTCTTAGACTGAGGAAAATCCTGACTTTCCCATTAAAGTGCTCCCTAAGAGTATTCAAAGTATCCCCAAAGGAAAAATCTTGTAGAGGGGAGGCAGAAGGGATAGAGTCTTCAGCATCAGAATCCTCAAAGCCAGAAAAAAGTTGAGAATTTCCTTCCTCACCAGCAGAAATACTGGAAACCTCAGAATCTGAAATGGACAAAACATCGGGAAACAATTCCCTAGCCCTCTTAGAAGTGGGGGGGATGACAGCCCCTAATGAGGGAAAGAAGATCACCAGCCATCTTTATCAACTGGGACTGAGGCACAGGAGGGGAGGCCGACACCTGCTTGTGGGTAGATTTGCAGCTGGAAGGTTTGCTAGTAATCCTGAGAGACTCGGGACGCCTAGCAACTGCAGAAGTCTGAGCTAAGGTAATCGGTCTGGCTCTGATCTCATGTCGAAGAGAAGAGGCGTCAGAAGCTGGTGACTGCATAGTGACTCTGGACCCATCTGAGGTGGCGACAGGTGGAGGGTCAGAAGACAAAATAGCAGCCTGCGGCATGGAGGACTCCATAAAGGTCTCAGCAGAGGCCTGCGGCTGAAAATCTGCAGACTGTAGGGGCTGCGAAAGCGCCTCACTAACTACCGCTGGGCCGACGACCAATTTCACCATCGTGTCGTCAGTAGCTTTAACCCTAGACCTGTCATAGTCCTTGTCCTTGCATTTCCTAGGTATATCTGAAGTTGGGAGCCCAGAAGACACCATACCGATGAACTTAGGCTAGACTCCGAAATGCTTATATAAAATATTAGCTCTATGGCATATGGTACGCGGGTTGAAGGAAGCACAGAGATCACAGTTAGGGATGTCGTGCTCAAGGCCCAAACAAGTTATACAATAGGAATGAAAATCACGGTGCAGAATCTGTTTTCCAGAGGCAAGACAGTTATTAACTTTATCTGACATTCGTTAAAGCAAGAAAAGAGGGTCCCCAATGGGGTACTTATCTGAGGGCATCTTCAACTTGGTAGTCAGAATGCAGGAAGAAGGTAAACGGCCAACCGGCACTAGTGCAAATTGCATCTGCTTCGGGCTCCGCAGCAAGAAAGACTGAGGAAATGGCGTCGGCCGCCTCCCTTTATACCTGACGTCCTGATATCACTTTTACAGCAGACGGCAGCCAACGTCATATACCAAGGACTCTGGTATACGGGCTAACTGAGGGCTAACGGGAGCCGGATAACCCATATGTTAGGACTGCAACAGTGAAACATGAAGAACATCTGTTGATTCCCTGGTGTTCTCGTGTTCCATTGAGGTCTGTAATTCACAGTACGACCCTGGTTTCGGATTATCTTGGACCTTCTCAAGCTGGTCTCATCCTAAAGGGGCATATGGTACCTTAGTCCTTTAGGTACCATATGGGATTTAATGCATTCAATAAAATAGGTGTTTTCTAACTGTAACTTTCTGCATTTAAGCAACTTGTTTCAAGTAATTGCAGTGAATCATTAAATGTACAAACTTCATTGTTAGAGTTAGTGCTAAAGGTAAAGTTTCTATTCAACCAGGGATTTACATTACAATTACATCTCAAAGGCTCACGTGCGTCTAGAATAACAACCCCCCATTTAAACCTCAATCCATTAGTATTAGATGATTACATGGATACATGTATGTCCCAACATGGAATTTGAAGTGTGAAGCTCTTTAATGTGTGATAGGCCTTGAGTTTGTTCACAAAACTTATTAATCTATGCACCTACTGCTATTATATATCTTTTCATGCGGTCACTGATGAATGATGCACGTCAACAGAAACTGCTGTATCAGTCAGAACTCAACCAGTTTCAAGAATCTGCAGTTCAGCATACTTAAGTGACCTGGGAGATGTACCAAAGAAGAATAAATAGGACAAGCCAGAGAGCTGATGTAAACTAAACAGAAATCTATGAGTATGCTAATCACTGATTACTATATTAGTAAATAATCATATACTATTCTACTATAATCAAATTACATATAATCATACATGCATACATACTCATGTTCACATTCATTTTTTGCACTGCAATATAGAAATAAATACCTTCTATATTAAGGATCATAAGTACTAATAAGCATAAGCAAGAACATTTTAAATTACCTGTCAGAGCCTTAAATAGTTACAGTTTAACACTCATATATATCCTCATACAACTTTGTATAAAAGCTGATAGATCCTAGGTGATCACAGAATATTATCTATTTTCGAATGCTGCAGTTGTAGTGATGTACTGCAGGCCCAGAGTATGTTTTCTAGCAAAACTACATCTGTGTAATTAGAATTTCAAGTGCCAACATTTCAACAGAGAGCCAAAGTGCCTACAAAAAGTGGTTATGAAAGAGTGATACACAATAACTCTGTGTGTGTGTGTGTGTGTGTGTGTGTGTGTGTGTGTGTGTGTGTGTGTGTGTGTGTGTGTGTGTGTGTGTGTGAGATTAATGACTGAATTGATATTTTGCTCTCATCCAAATGCGATTTATTACGACATTATGACATAGTTAATATAAGGTACTGGACAAGTTTAATTTTAGGAATACGCTACTCAAAGATCCCTTGTAGTAACATGCTTCAACAGTTTGAATTGCTGAGTGTAAACCCGCCATTTTTATAGGAAGCACTTGAAGGGACATTCCTGGTTAGCAAACATAGTCACATTCTTCTGCAGGTAGATGCCTTCCTACTTTTTATGTATTATTATCTTATGGCAGTGTCAAGCTAGAGGAACATGCATGATGCAATACCTAGATATGGCCGAAAGAAATGAGATACTTATGTTGAAAGACTTTAAAAGGCCCACCTTTCCCAGAGGAACACTACAGAATGGCTACTATACTCTTAAATGGTAGAGTGGGTTAAAAAACACAGCCTTTTGCCACTAAGCATGCTCACTAAACAATGAAGTTGTTTGCATGCTAGCCACTGCTGTTCCATAAGGATGTTATAACCTTGTTGACTATTGAGTCAAATGTCCTCCAAGATCCACTAGCATAAACATGAAAGCACCTTGATATTCTAGCTCTGATTATATAACCATGGTTACAGGTTCATTGATTCACAGATAGTTACTAGGCTATTTATCAGTGAGGTTCTTAAGAAGCCTAGACTTCCATTCCCATGGTAATTATTTAATGTTTATATTTTGCAATATGAAAATCTAAAGATGGGCTGAACAAATATATGTTGGGGTAATTACATTTCCCCTATCCACGATAGGTAGTGATGCTAAACTAGGAGTGAATTTCTGGTTGCCCATTCATCTAAATTATATTTAAACAGAGTAAGAGAAGTACCCTGTGTTACGTGGCGAGGAAGACAGTTCTACGGAAGTTGTACACTATGTGACACATACCTACCCCTCCAATGAGTTCTGTTCATTTTTATTTATTTATTTCCTGCATTTGTTGATGGGGAAAGTTAGAATGGGCACACAGTCCCCTTTTTAGTGGAGGTTGGGAGAAAAGCTCCACATGATACACATTAAACATGTATATAAAGTGTAGAAAAAAACACCATTTTTCAATTATATACAAATCCTAGTGAACAAAGACATTCTGTAAATGTTTATACATTGTATAGAAAAGCCATTCAGTAGTATTTTGAAAAGTCTTCCTAGTAATGGAGTCATTGCAGATAGTGCAATATGGCACGGATACAGATTATTGTTTTGTGCGAAGGAAGATGAGCGTAATTCAGTATACAGATATACATTTCAGTGGATCAGTAGAACTGCTATACTTCAGTACACAGTTTCGTTATAAGACATAAAATAGACAAAGTTGCAGAAAAGCAACATCCTTTTATGCTTTAGTTTTTTTTTGGGGGGGAGGGTTGAGCGAGTCAGCAGCTGTTGTAATAGATTAAAGACTGTCCAAAGAAGAAGGACTAGAAGTAACTGAAAGTGTGAAAGGGGAGGAGATGATGGGGAAAAAAGAATGCAAGAAAAATTGAGTTGGAATGTGGGGGAATAGTAGTGAGTTAAGGTGAGTGGGTGAGAGCGTAGAGAAGGAGGGTTGGAAGAAACAGATGAAAGGGAAGTAGCTGAAGGGTAGGAAGAAGTGTGGATTTGTGGTTTAGTCTAGGGGCACTTACCCAGGGTTAGTGCAGGGGCAGAGACAGAGATTCTGCAAGTATGACTTTAGCTTCTGTTTAAAATATCTGAGAGGTTTTAATTTAGAGAGAGAGAGAGAGAGATGGTGTACCATGCTTTGGTGACATTGTTTATGAATAGATGGTCACCAGCTGTACTGCTGGATTTGGTGACACTGAAAACCAGAATTTCAGTTGAACAAAGTGGTCTATTTCATTTGTATGGCTGGATTAGATCTGACAGAGATGGACAGTTTTATTTAGATTTATAGATGAGTTTATGAGTAGTTGCAAATTAGGAGTAAGGGGTAGTCAGAGCCGGTTTAGTTCTGTGAGTGTTAAGCACTGGTGGGATTTTTGTAGGTGGTTTGTTGCAAACTTTGTTACCTTGTAATAGCATTGTTTGAGTTTTGAGAGCTGAGAGACTTGCAAGCTAGTGAAGATAAGGGCTGTGTAGAGAAGTGTTTAGGGGTAGTAGGGTACAGAGTAAGTGTTCTATCATTTAGTTAGTAAGAAATTTTTCACTCTATATAGGGATCCCAATTTCTTTTCAGTTGTCTTTACTGTATGCTGGATGTGGCAGTCAATTTTAAGCTATTATCAGTGTAGATGTCAAGCAATGCAGTACGTGAAACAATTCAATTTTAGTGTTATTTGCTGAGGGAATATCATAGGAAGGTTTCTGAGCTGAACGGTGTCTTGCAGTAAAGAGAATAAGTTTGTGGGGTTAAGAATGAGTCAGTTAGCCAGGCTTCAATGAAAGAAAAGGATTCTTGACTAATTTGGTGCAGGTCGTTAAGATTTTGGAACTACATATGAGGATGGAGTCACAGGCGTACTGCTTTACTGGTGCTGATTTGGAGGCATATGGGAGGTTATTAATGAAGATGCTGAAAAGAATGTGACTATGAATGGATCCCTGGGGGATACCTGTTGAGACAGGGAGGAAAGAGGAGAAGTCTTTGTGCCATTTTACGATCTGTGACTTGTTAGCAAGTTAACTGCTAAACCGTGCAATAGAGGTTTCAGCATGTCCTGCAGTTGAGAGTTTTTGTACAAGGGTGAGGTGTCAGACTGTGTTAAAGGTTTTGGAAAGGTCTAGAAAGAGGGCAGATGCTAGCCCTTCTTCATTCCAGTGGATATTTGCTGTAGTAGTGAAATATAGGAGGACTGTAGTAGTGCTATGTTAGGGTGGAAACTGTGTTGGGAGGGTGAGGAGGTTATTTTTGGTGAGCTGTTGGTAGAGCTAGGATTGAATACATTTTTCAAGAATTTTAGATAATGGGGAGAGGGCAGCAACACTGCATTAGTTACTAAGTTCAGTGTTATTTCCTCCTTTATGTAGTAAAATATAACTTTTTCCATATTGCTTGGATGTATGCTTCTGTGACAGAACAGTTTATGAGTATGGAAATGGGATAGGCTTTAGCCTGGGCAGCCATTTGTAAACATCCATCAGGGAGACTGTCAGGTCCTGGGATGGTGTGTTTTAGTTTTAATAGACATTTTTAATTGTTGAGGTGGGAACTGCTCACACTGAGAAGGGGGCAGAGTCACAAGTGTTGCTGGGGATGGAGGGACTGATGGGAGGGGTGTGGTGTTTGATTAGAGATGTGACCGAGTTAATGAAGTATACATTAAAGAGAGATGAAGTGTTTTCTGTGCTGTTGGACACCGTAGATTATTATTGAGTAGCATGCCTGGTTTGAGGATTTTGTTAACAGTTGACCAGAATACCTTTAGGTTTTGAAAGTTTTTGGACTGTAGATTAGAGTAGTACTTTTTATCTATTTTGATTTGGTATTTGGTATGATTCCCGAGTTGTCAAAATATTTGGAAGTTGTTTTGCATTGTACTTTTGATTCGGGAATTTCAGGTCTTGTCTCTGAGTTACATTAGATGTTTTGTGGTTCTGGTCAGCCAAAGGGCTGGTATGGCTTTTACTCATTTTCTTCTGAGGGGGCTAAACTCTTAAGAATGTTAAAGAAGGGTCACAACATTCCAGGACGCTTCTTAAATATCTTAAAACAGAATGTGTCAGGGCCATTAAAAGCCATATTTAACTGCAGCCTCCAAACAAGCTTTGTCCCAGAGGAGTGGAAGACTGCAACAGTCATCTCTTTGCACAAAGGGGCCCATCAAATGACCCATGGAACTACAGACCCATAAGCCTGACCTGTTTTGTCTGCAAGCCATGGAGAGAATTATCATGGATCTGATCAATAATGACACTGGAACCCTCCAAAAACTGGACAAGACACAATTTGGCTTTGTCAAAGGGAGGTCTTTCCTGCTCAGTCTGGTGGACTTCTTCGAAAAAGTCACTAGGGTCATAGATGAGGGTAAAATGGTATACAAGGCTTATCTAGACCTGGCCAAAGCTTTCAACACAATCCCCCACTCAGGGATCATAGATAAAGTTACTGAGTTAGGCATAAAACCCTACATCATCAGATGGATAGCTAACTAGGTCACTGACAGGGCACATGTTGTATGGATAGGTGAATCCACTTCCAATAAGAAACCTGTTACTAGCAATGTCCCACAGGGCTCAGTGTTTGGTATATACTTCTCTGAAGTGAAGGACATTTCTGGGGGTCTATGGCTCACCATGTTCATTGACGACTGTAAGCTGGAAGCAATCACTGAATTCCCAAATGATGTTGACATCCTACAACAGGCCTAAAAATTACAAATGACTGGTGCCAAAACCATGATCTAAGGCTAAATGCTAAAAAATGCATAATCATACACTTTGGTAAATCACAAATAACTGCAAATTATAATATTGACACACCCCTAAAAGTAGACCCAGTGGTGAGGGACCTAGAAACACAGATAGACAGTAACCTAAACTTTGACCACCGGGTAGCTATAGTAGTGAGGAAATATTTCTGTGTCACTCAGTTTAAAAGTAAACACATGGCATCAATATCAAAGGAAGTCATAGTGCCATTGTACTTGGCCCTCATCAGGCCATAATCAAGTACAATACTCCCTTCTGCATGTACTTAACCAGGCACTTACACCAACTGGAGTGGCCCCAGAGGTTTCTCACAAAAAAAAAAAAAAATACAAAGCATAAGACACATGTCTTATGCAGACCAACTACAGGCCCTATCCCTTTACTCCATCTCATATCTTTTACTGAGAGGGTACTTATGCCTGATCTACAAGGCATTATCTAATCCAGGCCTGATGAAAATGATACATATTCATAGAAAAAGTATACAAAAGTAGCGAGTTCCAGGGACCCAAACCTTATTTCCGACCCTAACAGAACTTGCTGGAGAGACAGAGAGATTCATATCCCAAAGGCTACCTCATCTATGGAATAAACTTTCCATCTTTGCAAAACAAAGCACGTCCCTCACTCTCTTCAAAAAGAACTTGGATAAATGGATGGAGAACCGGATATTAACTCTTGGGGTATTGCCCATGTCCCTTATGGATAGAGTCAGTCTGTAAAATGATTCAGCGCTCCAACACCCAAAGACCCACTACCCTGATACTACCCCAACACATATCTGGGGAACTAAGGTATAATACTGTCATATCCTGGGCATTATTGGCTAGGCTTGGAAAGGTTCTTGTGCCATTAACCTAATAATCACCTGTGAAACTATAAGAATTTTGTAACATCATCTAAGGGGAGATCCTTTAGGTGCTGCAAGCTACAAAGTTATAGGTTCTGGAGAAATGTTTTTTTTTTTTTTTAGAAGTGGGAGAGAGAGAAAAAAGCCATAGGAGAATACGTTAGAGGAAGAGGTGAGTATCCACTCAACTATTTGGTGAGGCCATACAGATTGATGGCATTTTGACAATAATAAAATTCAAAGAAGACTGATATGGAAATCTCCTAAAATGATCTTTTCTTGAGGAATTTTAGGAGTGGCCCATGACAGAAATTCCTCAGCAGTGGTCATGTTATTTCCAGGAGGGATGTACATTTCCATTAGGGATAGGCTTTTGTTGAGTTTGCAAAAGAGATTGGGGAGTCTGTATAATTTTTATGATTTAGACTTTTTTTTTTTTGGTGTTTTTTTTTTAGTGAGAAAGCTTTTTGGTTGTTCAAGTTGTGCCAAGTGGCCAAGTGTTTGGACAGGTACATACCAAAAAGGGCATAATACTTAATGATCAGTCTGAGTACAGTGTAAAGATTATATCCCTGGATAATACACACCATGCCCTAAAATATAAGGTGTGGGATGAAAAAGGATTTCCTTACAATATTGGATCTGTGGTGATCAAAACACCATTCATTGTTAACATTGGTTCCCAGATCTCTAATTATGAGATCAATTTCCAGTTATGTTACCTGCAACATAATCTTTTGACCATTTTTTTTCTATCCCAGAAGCTTCGATGGCTTCATCAATCTATGTAGCTCATCACATTTTGTCTCCATATGTGAGACTTTATATATTATCTCTCTCTCTCTCTCACTCTCTAGCTCTCTTTCTCTACATAGATGCTAGTTAATAGGTTGAATGTGTAGGCTGACAGCCCTCTAGCTGACCACATATTTGACTAAGCAACTGAACAACAAGTGTGCAAGATTGCACAATTCCATGGGTTAGGAAAATTGCCTTTATCCTATATTTGTTCAATCTTGGAGAGGAGGAGTCCTGTTTTTTGTAGTTTTTTTTCTAGTCCTTTCTCGTTTAACCCCACAAAATAGGTTCGCCTTACCTGAATATGGCATATAAGAAAATTGCAAACCACTTGTGATGATTCCCTAAATTATATGCCCTTTCGTTCAAGTCTCTTCCTGATGATGGGGAGTGAATGGGCCATCTAGCTGAGAGATAGATGGTTGATTGGCAGGCAGTAGAGGCAAAAAGCTAAAAAAAATAAGAAACACTATCATGTAGAGATCATCAAGGAGACAAACAAATACATACAAGGGCTACATGTTCATTTCTTTAGTTTCTTCTTTACATATTCAATATAATTTATTAATTGTCTAATACGCTCTGAGCTTGTTACCACATATATACAGACACACACACACACACACACACACACACACACACACCACACACACACACACACACACACACACACACACACACACACACACACACACACACACTAAAAGTCGACATTCACTTACTTGAGTTTTCTGCGCCTATGCCGAATCAGGAACTCTCTTGCAGTTATGATCACTCCCCATAATAGAGTGTACCGGGGCAGCCCCTCCTCATCCCACCCTATCAATGGTACTGAAATTGTCTAACATATTTCTTAAAAATGATCAAATCACTTTCTTTTGCATGTGTAACTCTTGTTATTTCCTTTGGTACAATGATTTTATAAGTTTTAAAAATAATTTATAACAATTGTTCACATTTTGTTAGATTTTACGTTCCTTTATTCTTTTATTTATTCATTTTTTCTATTTTCTGTATGCATGTGTTTCTGTATTTTTAATATTTTGATGGTAAGACTGATGTACGAATTTTGATCCTGTATATTTCCTATTCACTTGTTAACTAATAAAGTGGTCCAGAGACTCTTTTCAGCCAAAACCTGGACCAGAAGATCAACATTAAATACTACATACATAAGGACAAGGGAGTTTTTCATATTAGTCATATCCTGCTTCCACATTAGCAGTTCGGAACTGTCATTTTGAGTAGGTTTGTATGTGCTGTCAAAGTAAAATCCAGTGACCAAGATGTGCACTACATATTATAGTCACTAGTTTTAAACTTCAGTCATCAATGCTGCATGCATGTATTTTCATACATTCTTAACTAAAGCATGTCTATTAGGCTGCATGTATACATGTATTTGTGACATTATAGCATGCCAATGAGAAAAAGATCTGCTCTGCATAACAGAATATAAGTAAAAATATGTGTTTAAAGAACATAGTTGATGAATATAGGCGGAGACTCTTTAAAGTGGAAAGAAAACAGGGAAAATCCTAACAGTAATTAGCACTTTCATTCTGAAGAGAACCTGAAACTGAAGCAATGCAGTCTGAAATGGTATTAATACAGAACAAAGTGTGTGAATGCCCATGCTGCTCATTCTGTGATTTCTGATTCTGATAGTATATTGTAAGATTAATTTTTACAACCGTTTATTCATTCTAATACCTTTAGGAAGGCCAGACTATGAGCTCATTATTACACTCCTAACAAGTGTATCCATTTTCAGTCAGTTTTGACCACCTTAGCATTTCCTGATTTGTTATTTAGTTGTACATCATTCCTTGTATTCAACTTTCTTTTTAATGAGAGATGAATCTGCCAGAACATATGGCCGTATAAATGAATGGCTTACTCAGTGGACTGGGGCTTGTGGCTGAAATGTCCATAGACAAATGGAACAGTGGGTATGAGATGAAGTCAGTGTGGGTCAGACGCCTCAGATCAGTGGTGATGTGTGGTTTTTGCCCCTTTTACTCCTGATAGGTATGCAGGGTCATCAGAGCATTACATCACTTTACCCTTTTCACTATTCCATCAAACAATTCACCATGGGAAGTGCACAATCACCAAATTGTATCACTCTGTGCCACATCTGGAACCCGCAGCTCCTTCGTACCACCACGTCAGGCTGCACAGCTGTGAATCTGATATTAGATCCCATCACAGCAGCTCATCCCTTTGATGTCTTGTTTTTCTTTTTTCCTGAAACGAATCTGTCAATGCACTGCATCATAATGCCTTTCTTCTGCACCACTGGTACCTGTTCCTTTGCCTAACATGTCCTCCATAAAGCCTTCCAAATTCACTTCCATCCCAGTAATGAGTAAAACATCAATATCATTGTTACTCTTTATGCACTAGTAGCTACTTACATTTTCAGAAATTTGTGAACGTGTTGAATATTGCAGCCCTTCCTTACAATTCATAGTAAAAATGCAAATGAGGTGCTCTGAAACTCAGTTCTGCAAAAGCAAAACTTTTTGACAGACAAATCTCACAGTTATACACTAAACATTGGGATATTTATTATGTAAATTATTACCCTAAAGAAACATTCTCTGCTAATGAACTGTCTTCCACTCTTTATCTCCAAAGGGAAGGCAAATTGCATTGGTATAATCACTTTTACAGTAGCTTTGTATATTCTTCATAAAGAGGGGATTCAGGAAGTGCTGGGGATATTCTCATTTTGCATTTGTTTAGTATCCCTCTGAGTAAACCATGCTGGAATGATTGTCAGCTCAATTCCACTAGCAATTTATATTGTTCCGGTATAAAGCATGCATGCTTTACAATTACTTAATTATGGCAATCTATTACAGCATCTGAAACTGTCATTTATATATCCTTTAATCTAAGCTATGGATGACTATACTGGAATCTATCATTCTTGTTATGCACTTTGATAATTCTGAAAATAAAAAAAAGGTTTATTTAAATTATAAATAATAAATTAATATTTTAATATGAGCTTAATATTGGTACAATATGTGCCTCTCAATGACTTCTCATATAACCTCTACAGAGTTTAACATTTTTTGAGAAAGGGGCACACATTCAGCCATATAATTCACAAAAACATTTTCTGACTCCACTGAAGACTATACTTCAATAAATTTTAGACTCAGAATATTGTTGACAATTTGTTAAGCCTTAGTGAGAATGATTATACTGTGTGCACCTACTTTGTCCTGGCTTTAACAATGTGGAAAACAGGACACTCATTCTGCATACCTCTATTGCATTCACTAGTCTGCAACAATTCATAATTGTGCCATTAGTTCTGTGTGGCTATGCTAATTGTATGTAGAGTAATGTAGATCAATGGTGGACCTCTTCCAGGCCAGCCTGAGTACATATATGCGCACACACACACACACACACACACACACACACACACACACAAAATATATATATATATATATATATATATATATATACATGTAAACAACTCGATAGATGCACACAAACACACACACACACACACACACACACACACACACACACACACACGCACGCACACACACACACACACACACACACACACACACACACACACACATATTATCTATCTCTTTCTCTATACATAAACAGACATATACCGTTATATAAAAATGTAAATAAAGATACATATCTAAATATCTATATCCATATATCTATCAAAATATATAAACACACACACACACACACACACACACACACACACACACACACACACACACACACTCACATACACACACACACATATGTAGTACTTCCAATACAAATAAAACAAAAAATGGAAGCATTTGGTCACAGAAACAAACTCACTTATTTTTTTAAAAAACACACACAGATAAACACTTTCATCTTGTAACAGCAAAGGACACCATAAAATCAATTCAGAATTACAAAGTGCTGCATAAATACCTTTACTTAAAATGCAAACAGCAACCCAATATCATTCAGCATTTAAAGTGACAGTGCTGTATTTCAGCTTTCTAGATTTTAATACTGACTTCATAGATGTTACTTGGTTTAATTCAGAAAAATTATCCACACCCAGTTCAAGCTGCCAATTCACTTAAATATCTAACTTAAGTTCAATATCCCTACCTCTGGTGTCCAAGCATATCACTTCCAAGAAAAGAAGCCATAAAAACTTTTAAAATCCATTAGAAACTACCAAATGCCTACACAATGCATTATATTCTTTCTTCCTTTTTAGTGAATACAAATGATCTTTCACTCTTTGTTGCTGTTTTCTTCTGGCTTTCCTACACAAAAGTCTGGATATTTTTTTTACAAGCCCCATATGTTTTGCCAGTGTTTAGGTACAAAATATACAGGCAGTGTCAGTTTTATGTATGCTGGTGTATTTGTTGTGGTATAATTGTCTCTGTGTGATTCAGAAGGATAACATCACGTTTGTGTGTATGTGTGTTTGTTTTGAGAGAATGCGCCTTGTGTAGAGCATGCATGTTCGCATGAGATAGTATGTGATTGTGGATAATTTTTTATTGCTTTGTTATTATTTTCAGATTAAATCAAGCAACATATACTCATACAGTGGATATAAAAAGTTTACACACCCCTGTTAAAATGCCAGGTTTTTGTGATATAAAAAAATGAGACCACAATAAATAATTTCAAAACTTTTCCCACCTTTAATGTGACCTATAACCTGTATAATTCAATTGAAAAACAAGCAAATCTGTTAGGGGAAAAATATAAAAAAGAATGTACAATACGCTGGTTGCATAAGTGTGCACAGCCTTAAACTAATACTTTGTTGTGTGTGCACACTCTTAAACTAATACTTTGTTGTGTGTGCACACTCTTAAACTAATACTTTGTTGTGTGTGCACACTCTTAAACTAATACTTTGTTGTGTGTGCACACTCTTAAACTAATACTTTGTTGAAGCACCTTTTGATTTCATTAAAGCATTCAGTCTTCTTGGGTAGGAGTCTATCAGCATGGCACATCTTGACTTGGCAATATTTGCCAACTCTTTCTTGCAAAAGCACTGCAAATCTTGTTTTTCAATTGAACTGTACAGATTATAGGTCACATTAAAGGTGGGAAAAGTTTTAAAATGATTTATTGTGGTCTCATTTTTTATATATCACAAAATCCTGGCATTTTAACAGGGGTGTGTAAACTTTTTATATCCACTTTTTCTTCTTCTTCTTCTTCCGGCTTTTTCCAGTTAGGGGTCACCACAGCAGATCACCTGTCTGCTCATGATTGGCAGTAGAGTTTTACAGTGTCGAGTTGCCAGCCTGGTGCCCGACCTTCTACAGAAGGCACACACACACGCACTCATGTCTAGGGCCAATTTAGAGTGTCCAAACCACCTACAGCATGTCTTTGGGATGTGGGAGGAAACCAGAGCACCCAGAGGAAACCCACATGACCACAGGGGGGACATGCAGACTCCGCACAGAAGGCAACCCAGCTGAGGATCGAACTGGAAAACCTTTTACTATGAGGTGGCAACACTAACCACTGCACCACCGTGGCCACCCTTAAACTTTTTATATCCACTGTATATATACATATATATATATATATATATATATATATATATATAAATATATGGATTGACATTTGACACATTTCTTCTACAAAAAAGTGCTGCAATTGATCTAAAGTACATTCCATTGAAAACACAAAGAACTGACTCACATTTGATAGAAAAGTCTGTAAGGTAATAGAGAATCACTGATGGTGAAGTTTTGGATCACAAGTATTACAATGCAAATTGTTGCTTTATTTAATTATTCATTTATCTATCTTTTTGATCAGGTTAGTCCCACTAGGCTAGTAGCCTCTTTACAGGGGAGTCCTGAGGTGGTATTTATATTACTAGGGGGCATCTGGCTAGAGCATTGGTGAATATCCCCTACTCTTTTTGATAGATGCTGTTGGATATTTTACATCTACACGAGCTACCACCAATTCAAGCAGATGGGGCCTTGGTTTAACATCTCATCTGAAGGATATGTTGGTTAATATTTGTAAAATGTTACTTCTCACTGTTGTGTAGTACCTCTACATGTAGAAGGTTGTGCTTTTGTGCCAGCAGTTATTGACTGCATGACAAGTTTTCTCTTTTCTCCACATTTGTTGCTGTGAAGTTAGTATACTTAAGTAAGGAGATATGGGGAGCTTTTACTGGGGTTTGCAGAGGAGCTTACCCACTGCAAAAAAAAAAATGTAGAAGTATTTGCCGTATACGAAGATTTGGATGTAATGTGTTTCAACAAAGTGTGCTTTCAGACTAAATGCGTATTAGATTATTTTTTAACTAAAAAGTATCTTAAATAAAAAGTAACAGACTGGTGTGTGTGTGTGTGTGTGTGTGTGTGTGTGTGTGTGTGTGTGTGTGTGTGTGTGTGTGTGTGTGTGTGTGTCTGTGTGTGCGCGTGTGTGTGACTCCTGAAAAGCCACTTGGAAAAATACAGCATTTCAAATAAATATTTTTATTTAACACATATACAGAAACAAAAAGTGAACCACATTTCAGAATAATTTCTTCTTCAGGCTTAGACTGACTTCCCAATAACTGAATTTAAATATCATAGTCTAATAGTTACACAACACATAAAAATAATCATAAGGCAGTGATATAATCAGTTGCACACAAAATTAAAAACAGAGGTAGACAACACCTTTGACAATGGCACTTTATTTAAACATACTTAGTTTAAAAATGTCAGCAAATGCAAACCACTGTATTACACATTCTTTAAATACACTTAAAATATTATCATTAGATCCTAAAATTAAGCTCATTTTCAAATCTTATTTGCCAATGTGATTCCGATAGCAACAATTCACTTGCAAAGTTGCCGACTCTGTAATGACTGGTTTATGATTGGCCTAACATCTCCCCCACCACCTCCATCCACTGTATGACAAAATCAAAATCACTAGTAGCACCACCAGTGGCAAGACATGTTGCCAACTGGATGTCCCCCACTACAGTTACTGGTAAGGCAAACCAGAATGTTGGATGGGAAAATGCAGGGGATAACTGGGCCTGCAGGGGTGCAGTACATCTTGGCTACACCCCTGGTAGTGTCATGGCAACTGCTGTACAAACTGAAAAAAGAAATGGAGAGAAACAAAATAATTGGAAAACGGTTTCAAGGAGAGTGACAAGGAAGGGAGAGGAGGAAGAGAAATATTTGCATAACATAAATATAATTAATTTAGAAACTCTTTTAATGAATGACATCTTAGAAATATGTAAGTATAGCTGCATAAAGCTACTGTCTAACTGCATGACTGTATGATGTATAAAGCCAATATGCTACAATGTAATTTCTGAACAAGGGGGACACAGGTAGTTGTCCTGACATGTGTAGCTGTGGCCATGATAGTTGTGGGTGGGAATAATAATCTGCCTAAATAGTTCTGGGACAAAATGGTGAGCCTGCGCCCATGGGCCATTTATACCTATCCTGTTTTCTAACAATAGCAGGTATACTGGAATTAAACAGCAATGGACACATACAGCCTGAATACCTGTATTGCTCATATTCTGAAAAGTATCCAAACTGCATTAAAAGTATCTCTGCATCCAGACATACCCACTCTTAACTATCCTGAGTGACAATGATGGAAGCTTCTGTCAGATAAATAATGCATAAATATACACTCAGCACAACTGTAATTATAGAAAGAAATGAAATAATATGCATCCCTTTGCACAGAAAGTCTTTCCATTCACTGATACAGAAGGTAATCCTCCCTAGCTTTTAAAATAGGGTCTATATCAAAATTTCAAAGAAGTACAACGTCAAACGTTAAAACATCGACCCCACAACATCGAATGATGAAAATAGCGAAGCCCCGGAACACTGAAATCTTACCTAGGGCAAGATTTCGGTGGGCTGTTCCGTGGCTTCGCTATTTCCTCGACTGTGGTGTGAGAGTTACGGACCTTAGGGTTAGGGTGCAGGTTAAGGTAAGTGGATAGTTAGTAATGTATGTATGGTGTAGTGTAGGGTTGAGTTTTGTTAACTGTATGTGTGTGTATTTATTGCTTTGTTTGTGTATAGTATTGTAGGGTATGTGTGCGATAGTTACGGACCTTAGGGTTAGGGTGTGGGTTAAGGTAAGTGGATAGTTAGTAATGTATGTGTGGCTTAGTGTGGGGTTGGGTTTTGTTAACTGTATGTGTGTGGTTTATTTATTTTGGTGTGCTTGTTTTGTGTGTATGTTTCTCGGAACAGCAATTTTTTTCCCTGGGAAAAAAATTGCTATTCTGAGCGTTCGGTATTTTCAATTTTCGAAATTCCAAGTTCGAACATATGGTGTTCAACATTTTGGAATTTCGAATATATGATATAGACCCTTAAAATAAAATATTCAATTTGGCAGCATGCCTACAACACATACTTTGCTATGCAGGAAACCTATATGTCAGTGTAGACTGAACAGATACTTACAATGATTTCAAGTGCCCTTACTCTGAGCTTTACTTTACACTGGCTAACAAGATCAGGATGGCACATCTGCAGGACACTGTAATGGCTCCTATACTGCTCTCTAGTATGTGGAATACCACTGGCATCATACATTCTGGCAAGTATGTGTCAGGCATTCACTTTATACTGAGGATCCCCATAGGAGTTCCCAAGCAGGCACTCCTGGTGGTTCTTATGCAGCAGATATAGGAAGATGATCCTTGCTGCACCACTATGGGTGCCTTGTAACAATTACTGACCTTAAACGACATGGCCATTCATCAGGTCTCATTCCACAGGACTATGGCAGGTCTTTCATGGTCATATCCATTGACTTATTTTGGCAAATGCCATGTCACACATCATAAAGCATCTCAGTAGCACAATCTGTTGCAGGGTGCCCATAACGTAGCACAAAAACTCTTGCTATGTCAGGGTGCTGTAACTATGGGAAATGCAGCAGTAAATGTGTGTACTAACTCGCTATGCTTAACTATGGGAACAAATTTGCTCTTTATACGTTCTCAGTTGCATGGATTCATACTAGGCTAATGACCAGCAGGATCTATATAAGCCTAGCTGTGTAACCCAACCCAGTTTTGTCCTAGAGTTCCACACATGCCTATATGGTGGTGTATGTTAAGAAAGAGGTAGCTACGGGTTAAATGTGGGAGGAGTATGTTAGTTGGGGATTAATTTACTTACTATTCACCTCTATCCATCAAAGATATGGGGACAGGCTGGGGGATGAATTTGTGATTTCCCATCCAGTTATCAAGGTTTCTTTTGAAGAGGGTCAGTGATGACCTCTGCTCCACAAAGGTGGGGATCCTTTGAGACAGATATTGGTCCCTCCATCAGGTTTTATTTATATTGAAGACAAAGTTCAGGTCCTTGGATCTAGTGTTTCTGGTGCTGTTTGTCTTGTTGATGTGTAAGAGATCCAACAGAGCTGGATTTGAGGGTGCCTTGTAATGCTCGACAGAGATCACCTCTCAATAACCTGTAGGAGACTGAGTACAGAGATAAGACCTTAACACGATCTGTATAGGATAGGGTATTCATATTTTGGATTCTTTTGTGAAGACTGGTAGAGATGGGTGAAGGCTGCCAGCCTAGTCAAATAGAATTTGGTACATAATTCTATCATTTGTAAATACTGCGAAATGTTGAAATGCAGGCTTGCTTCTTAAATGAAAGAATATGCTGTGAAAGGATGAACTTAAAACAATGTGGCAACATTGCCATCTGCTGTAAAGAAAGCTAAGTCAAGCATTTCTTGTTGGTCCTTTGAAATTAAAATTATTTCATCACTGCCTTTGATGTTTTACAATTTGGCTCCAGACGGGCTAGATGAAGGCTTCCTGCCTATTGTTTTAAGGTTAAAGTTAATGACCAGAATTTACATATGGAATGTCCTTTATTGCTCTAAGTGTAAAATAATGTAAATGCAGTTTCTGTCAGCCTGGGAACACCAGGAAAGTGTGAAATTATGTAATGTTTTATCAGAACTGCAGTTTCAATTTAAACAGTGAGAACCAGAGAGTATTAAGCATTTTTGTCTTGATACCCAACTCATCAGCACTCTGCCTGTTGCCTTATGTAAGTTATCTTAGATTTGTGTTTTCTTTAGGAGAGCTAGAAATTAGAAAGTTTAGACTAAGTGTTTTTCTGTGATGTCAGAACTGTACTACTTATTTATTTTAAGTATTTCTGTGTGATCTCTGAACTCTTGACTAGCACTGTATGTGTATGTAGTAGAAAGCATTGTCTTGTGAATTTAATTATTTATTATTAAATATTTTAAAACCTTTTAACTGTGGCTGGTTTGTGTAGAGATAATTTAAGCTCTAGAGTACATTGCATATTTATAGTGATTACTGTACAAAGCCACTCTAATAAGCCTTGACTGACTAGTCACACTTACCAATTGGATAATAATATTGCACAGTAATAATTGGACACCCTCTTAAGGGCCTTTGTGTAGCTGATAAGTATTAGTGGGTGGTGGCCAGTGGAACTGCTGTATAGTCTGGGAGAAAAGGGCACAGCTGGAGAAATTGGGCCAGACTTCCCCAGGAGTGTCTGTGTGGTTGTATAACCTCTTCTCAAAGTGCATGTGTGTGTGTGTGTGTGTGTGTGTGTGTGTGTGTGTGTGTGTGTGTGTGTGTGTGTGTCTGTGTGTGTGTGTATTTGTGTGTCAGCTACTTGGGCAGGGACATGAAGCACTGGTTGGACAGAGAGGGTGCTAGAGGTTTTAGCTTTCCCACTAGGCTGAGATCTGGACCCTATAGCTATGCCAGAGGGGAGTCTTATTGGGGGACCTGGGGAGCAAAAGAGCGACCGGCTCCGGACTGACTGTGATCTCTGTGTGCTCTTAAGGGAAACTGCACTTTACTGTGTGTATTTGTTATCCTTTCCTCCTATATGAGATGCCTTCTCTGGTGTTAGTGTTGAGTATTGAGGCTCCTTGATTGCTGGGCCAGGGCACGGGCATCACACATTAATTGGTGGCAGTGGTTGGGATATCCAACTCACATATTAATTGGTGGCAGTCGTTGGGATATCCTCACATTTGTGTTTGGCAGTGGTGGGATATCCACATCACATATTAATTAGATGGCAAATACTAATTGGCTTATAGTGGTGTGGGTAGAGTGAATCCTGTAGCTTCTGTACAGTGAGCTTTGAAGGTGTTTTTGTACTCTAAATCAGCCATGCAGTGAATACTAGGAGTTCAAATCACAATTGTTTTATTTCTTTTGTTAGCTTAGTTAGTCAGGGAGAGCAGGCAGCATGTCAGCAGAGGAGTATGGAAGCTGACAAGGAGCCAGCTGGTAGATATGTGCCAGGCTAGGGGACTGGTGCATGGAAACCTGACTAAGGCAGACCTGATTGCAGTCTTGGTTACAGCTGCATCAAAAAACAGCAACAAGGAGGACAATCAGACTGGCAGTGGAGATATAATTCCCTCGGAGAATGGACAGCATAAACTTTCTGCAGTGGACTTAAAAATCCAGCTGGTGCTAAAGAGACTTGAGTTGGAGGTCAAGTGCGTGGAATTAGAAGCAAATGAGAGACTGCAACTATTGCAGGCTGAGGAGAATGAGAAACTGTTATGTCTGGAGGCTGAGGAAAAAGAAAAGCAGAGGCAGCATGATAAGGAGATGCTGACTTTTTGACAGAGTCATGGAGGTAATGGGGAAGGGAGTAACTGGACCCCAGAAGCACAAATGGTCAGTAAATTTCTTCTGCAATTTAAAGAGGGGGATAATTTTGATAGTTTCATTCATATGTTTGAGAGGGTATGTAAACAGTATGAAGTTGACCAAGGGCTCTGGGTACGGTTCCTGACCCCCTCACTCCATGATAAAGCTGTAACTGTTGTATCAAAAATGCCTGACGCTGACTGTTTTGATTATACTGCTGTAAAAAAATGTCTTTTAGAACTGTTTAAGCTAACACCTGAAATGTATAGGAAAAGGTTTTGTGCGCATAGACGCAAGGCAGATGAAAGTGTGTGTGAATATGTTGCTGAATTGAGCACTTATTTCCATAGGTGGGTGAGTGGATGTCAGGTCACCACTTCTGAAGGGCTGACAGACCTTTTGTTGAAGGAACAAGCCCTTAGCACTTTGCCTGAGGACCTGAGAATTTGGTTAGGTGATAGACAATGTGCTACTTCAGATAAGTTGGGGAAGAAGGGAGACCTATACCTGGCAAGCAGGGCAGCCCTGCACAGGAAGGGGACCCCCAGTACTGCCCATGGGTCTAAAGGAACCCATGGTGGGCAGAACAGACTGCCCCAACAGAATCTGCCAGTAGCAGGGGAAGCCACTAGTCCAGGTACATGTCCAGGACCTAGGGTTAAATGTTTTGAATGCAACCATCGGGGCCATGTGGCATACAGGTGTCCACAGAGGCAAGGTGGGGAACCAAAGGTGAGGGAGCCAGTAAGTGGGAAAGACAAAATGCCAATATTAGGTTGTCTTCAGACAACAGGGGTACTAAACTACCATCCTGCAGATGTCCTGAGAGTGAAGGATTTGGATGAGGCAGTACCATGTACTTATGCAGTTACATGCGGTCAGGCTAGGAGACAAGCATGTGGGTCTGGTAGCCTGGGGAAGACCCAGACAGACTGCATACTTGCAGCCAGGACTGCTGTGGTGGTTACTTCAGGGAGGGAGCTACTCTGTAGGACTGAGACTGAAGGTGAGCCACAGCTGCTTGTGGGTACTGATGTTCCCTTGGACAGAGTGACTGCAAAGGTAGAGGTGAGTAGTAGTACCCAGGCTGACAGTGAGACACCATTGTCACAGGATGCCAGACTTCCTGTGGAAGGGAGCTGGGAAGGGTTACAAGGAGAGAGTTGAGACTAGGGTTGCCACCTTCGTTCACGGCTAAAACCGGAGCCACGCCACGCCCCTCGCGTCACCAGTAACCCCGCCCCCCCCTCTCCGCCAACATACCGCCCATTTTGTGATGTCACGACAGCATCACTCAACGGAACGCTCTTTTTCGCTCCTGCCGCTGCTTTGGTTGATTTGCTATGCTTTTCTGTAAGAAAAGCATAGTAAATCAGCCGATCAACGGAACGCCTCTTTTTGCTCCGCCGCTGCTTTTGGCTGATTTGCTATGCTTTTCTGTAAGAAAGCATAGTAAATCAGCCGATTTACAAACTCCGATAGTCTGTTTCCTTTTTGAAACAGAATACCGGAGTTTGTACAGTGTTTTCCGGACTACCGGAGAATCAGTTTGATTTCCTGATAGTCCGGAAAAAAACCGAAGGGGTGGCAAGCCTAGTTGAGACATGCTCAGCTCTCAGACCCTACACTGCAAGGCCTGAGGCAGGTAGCTAGGGAGGCACCAGATTCTCAAGGAAAGGGGGAAATCTGTATACTGGGACAATGGGTTACTATACAGAGAGTGGACCCCTGAGGGAGGGCTAGAAGGTGAGAGAGTACAGCATTTGGTAGTTCCTAGAGCCTACCATCTGGCGCTTCTAGCCATAGCCTATCATATTCCCTTTGCAGGTCATATGGGCATAAAATGTACTAAGAGGCATATTATGCAGAACTTCTATTGGCCTGGAATTTCCAGAGATGTAACAGGGTACTGCAGGACCTGTGAGCAGCGCAAAAAGGTAAGCAAGCAGGAGACAAGGTGAGAGCTCCTTTGATGCCTTTGCCTGTCATTGAGAAGCCATTTCAGAGGGTAGCTATGGATATTGTGGGTCCTCTGAGTACCCCAAGTTCCACAGGGAAAATGCATATCCTAGTGGTAGTGGATTATGCTACACGATACCCTGAGGCAGTGGCTTTGTCCTCCATTGAAACAATGAAGGTGGCAAATGCTTTGTTAGAGATTTTCAGCAGGGTAGGTTTCCCAAAAGTAATATTGACTGACAGAGGTGCCAATTTCATGTCAGACCTGCTGGCTTGTCTGTGGAAGTCCTGTGGGGTGAAGCACATGAAGACCACCTCTACCATCCCCAGACTAATGGTCTTGTTGAGAGGTTAAACTCTACAATCAAGTCCATGCTACGGGCATTTGCAGATCAGTTTAAGAGGGAGTCGACAAATATTTGCCCCATCTGCTGTTTGCTTACAGAGAAGTTCCCCAGAAATCCACAGGTTTTTCACCATTTGAGTTGCTGTATGGGCATAGGATGAGGGGACCTCCAGATTTAATTTCAGATGAGTGGGAAGGTGAGTGTGAATCTCCCAAGGAGTCTGTTGTGGCATACATCCTAAACCTCAGGACAAGGCTCAGGGAACTCATGTGCTTGGCCCAGGAGAACATGGCAGAAGCCCAACAACAGAAAAAGGTGTGGTATGACAGGAATGCTCGAGCCAGAGAGTATGCTGTGGGGCAGCAGGTAATGGTTCTTATTCCTGCCAGACACAACAAGCTGCAAGCAGCTTGGGAGGGACCCTAGAAGGTAGTAAGAAAGGTATGTGATGTTAACTACATGGTGGAAAGTACAGTTGTGTACCTACCATAAATGTAGATGTTCGAGTGTATTCACTGTTGCAGTCATTACACTTGGGTTATCCTGCTGGCAGGCTACCCACAGTCGGCCTGAATTCCAAAGTCCTGGTCCGGCGTCGGTTGCTGTCGCCTCTTCCCTGACGTCAGTGCGCCAGGGGTATTTAAGATGCAGCTGATGCCATTTTCTTCAGTTTTTCTTGCCTCAGATGTCAGGTGCCCCCAAGAAGGTAGGCAATACATATTGCATATAAAAACATACAGTAAAATAAAAACAGTACCTTCATCTACAAGCAAATACACCACATAGGTTGTATAGGATAGAGAAGTATAGATAAGTCCCAGCAAAGAAAGGGGAATGGAGGGTGGGTAACCTGGACTGCAACAGTGAATACACTTGAACATCTACATTTATGGTAGGTACACAACTGTACTTCATCGTGTTTCACTGTTGCAGTTATTACACTTGGGATGAATCCCAAAGCTGAGGTAGGGCGGCTGGGTCTAAATAGGATAAGGAGTGGCTATGAGGCCCTGCAGAACTGCAGTGGCAAGGCCTGCTCTGGATTTAGATTAAAGGGGTAAGTGATAATTCTTGGTATAAGTGTGCACTGAACTCCAAGTTGCAGCCTCCAAAATTTCCTTGGTTGGTACTCCTCTGAGAAAGGCTGCTGAAGTGGCTGCTGCCCTGGTAGAATGTGGCCTAATATTTTTAGGCACTGACTTGCCATGTTGTGCATAGCAGAAACAAATACAGTGTCATATCCATGTTGAAGTAGTCTGCTTTGAGATAGCCTTTCCTTGTGATCCTGCAGCATATGCTACAAACAGTTCCTCAGTTTTTCTGAAAGCTTTTGTTTTGTCCAAGTAGAAGCGTAGCTGCCTGTGTATGTCCAAAGAGTGCAGAAGTCTCTCCCCTTTATTCTGGGGATTTAGATAAAATGTTGGCAAATGAATGGTTTGGTTAAGAGCCACACTGGACACTACCTTTGGCATAAATGTTGGGTTTGTCCTTAGAGAAACCCTGTTCAGATGAAAAATGATAAAAGGTTCCACTGCCATTAATGCCTGTAACTCTGAGACTCTTCTTGCTGAAGTTATTGCTAGGAGCAGAGCAGTTTTCCATGATAGGAATTTTATATCAGCTGTATTGGCTGGCTCAAAAGGAGGCTGTGTGAGCTTTTCTAAGACAAAGTTGAGGTCCCATGTAGGTATCGATGCTCTCCTTGGGGGTCAGTAGATGAGTGAAAATAGGAGGTTCCATATTGTAATGAGCTGAAATTGCAGAGGCATGGATCTTAATTGATGAGAAGGATAGGCCTTTGTCCAGCATCTCAGTTAGGTATTGTAAAATCTGAGGAATATTTGGAACAAGTGGTTTAAGTCCTTGTGCCTGGTTCCAAGCACAGAATCTCTTCCATTTTTCTGCATAAGATTTCCTGGTGCTGGGCCTCCTGGCTTCCAAAATGACATCCATAACAGCTTTAGAGAGAGATGTGTTCTGAGTGGCTATATTATCCACCATGCAGCCAGATTTAAGGTATTGGCTGTGCAGGATCTGATTGTTTTGTTGAGTCAGAAGATGAGGAATTTGAGGTAAAGTCCAGGCTGGGCCTTGAGACAAGCTCTTTAGGACTGGGTACCAGTGCTGGCGTGGCCAGTCTGGGGCAATCAGTATCATTTTTGGCTTCTCTTGTCTGACTTTTAGGAGCACCTTCAGAAGGAGAGGCAGTGATGGAAAGGCATAAACTGTTAGGGTTTTCCAGCTGAATGATAGAGCATCCACTTTCCATGCTTGTGAGTGATAAGTCCTTGTGCAGAATCTCTGTAGTTGGCAGTTCTGAGGGGAGGCAAACATCCCCATTCCCTTATTATCATGCTGAAGGCCTGTGGATTTAGTTTCCACTCGTGAGGGTCCATGAGGTTTCTGCTTAGTTCATCTGCCAGGGTATTTTTCTTTCCTGGCAGGAATTGTGCCTGTAGATGTACTTGGCAGGTCAGTGCTGTGTTCCACAAAATCATGGCTTGCCTGCAGAGGGGGTATGAATGTGTGCCCCCTTGCTTGTTTATGTACCACATAACTGTAGTATTGTCCGTCTTTAGTAATAGTTGTCCTGGATGTAGTAGATCCTTGAAGGCTGTCAGGGCATTCTTTACAGCTAGCATCTCTTTTTGACTGATGTGAAGATGCATTTGGTCCATGGGCCATGTGCCCTGAATACATTTTCCTGCCATGTGTGTCCCCCAGGCATAATCCGATGCATCTCTTGTTAGTGTCTGCCTGACTGTGGGTACAGTGAAAGGCTGTCTCTTGTTGTGGTGACAGGCCAGTGCCCACCATCGAAACTCCTGTTGCAGGCAGGGAATCAGAGTTATTATTGTTTCCAATCTGTGGCAATGTTAAGTACAAACACTTTTTAGATACCATTGTAGCTTCCTCATATGCAGTCTTGCATATGAAATTAGCAGGATGCAGGATGCCATGAAGCCCAAAGCCTGCAGAATTTTTCTTGCAGGTAGCTGGGTCTTTGTTGCCATCATTTGAAAGTAATGAGTCAGTTGCCTTTGTTTGTCTGGCGTGAGATAAGCCATCTGGGCAGTTGTATTTTAGCTTGCACCCAGGAATATTATCTCTTGAGAGGGCACTAATTTTGATTTCTTTTCGTTTACTGTGTATCCTAGGCAAATTAGTAATCTTTTTACAAACGCCAGATGCTTTAGTAGAATGCCCTTGCTCTCTGCTTGAATAAGGCAATCGTCCAAGTAGGGATATATTTGTATTCCTTTTTGTCTGCAATATGCAATTACTGGTGCCAGACATTTTGTGAAGACCCTGGGCGCAGTAGATAAGCCAAAGGGAAGTGCAGAGCATTGGTAATGCATTGAGCCAGCTATGAATCTGAGGTATCTTCTGCAAGACTGTCTGATTGGGACATGCAGGTATGCCTCTTTGAAGTCCAAAGTAACTAGCCAAACCTTCTTGCCCAGCATGGGTAAAAGCTGCTGCAGTGTCAACATTTTGAATTTTGGAACATCCAGGAAAGTGTTTAGAATTGGCAGGTCCAATATTGGTCTCCAGGCTTTGTCCTTTCTGGGTACCAAGAAAAGTCTTGAGTAAAATTCTTGCCCCTGTTCTTGTCGTGGTACTTTTTGAATAGCTCTCATGTCCATGAGAGCAGAAATTTGTTTTTGTGCCTCTGCCCATTGATTTAGTGGCAGGTCTGGCATACCTTTTGGCCTTGGTAGGGTGTGAAAGTGGAACCTGTAACCCTGAGAAACAATATTCAGTACCCATTTGTCCTGGGTGATCCTGTACCAATTTTGTGAGAAAAGTGCTAGTTTTCCCACTCAGGGAGCTGCCAAAAGATAAGTGCTTGGCATCTGTAGAGGGAAGTCATTGGGACTGTTTCCTATAAGGTTGTGATTTGTCTTCTCTGCCTTTGGGGGCTGAAGCACCCCATTGTTTAGGTCTGTATGAGCCTTGGGGCTGAGATCTGCCTCTTGGGCATCTGTATCTGCCTCTTTGTGGTCTGTCTGACACTGGAAAGGACCAATTTTTAGAAGGCCAGTTCCTACTAAATCTAGGTGGCTGGACCTGTAAGAAATCCTTTACTGTCTGCATTGATTTTGCTTTATCCTCCATTTTCTTTAACACCTCCTCTGCCTTAACACCAAACAAAGTATCATGCTGTAATGGAGCATCCAATAATTTTGCTTTAACATGATCAGGTAAACTTTGTTCTTTTAACCAAGCATGCCCTCGAATAACAGAACCTGTAACTGCGGCTCTGCAAGAAGCCTCTAATGAATCAAAATCACATTGCAGAGTATGCTTTCCCACTTGTTCAGCTGCATGCAATAAATCCTGCATTTCCTTATTGTCAGGACATTTTGAGCTTGTAGGCATTTTCTGTTTTAGCAAAGACATTAGGTATTGTTGATATTTAAGCATGTGAAACTGGCAATTTAAAGCCCTTACAGCTAAAGTAGCAGAAGTGTAAACTTTTTCCCCATCTATCCAGTGCTCTAGAATCCCTATCAGAGGGAACAGGGTTTTTTGCAGTGGAAGCCTTGACCCCTTTGGGACCCTAAGAAATTGTTTCTGGGTCAGCAGCAGGTTTTTTATAAAGAAATTTATGAGAGTCTGGGACCCTGTAGTACCTATCTGGCTTGACTGGTGCAGGGGGATAAAGAATCAGGCGACAAACTGGATTCTGAAAAAACATCATCAATATCTAGTACAGGGGGGATAGCAAGGAGCCTGTGCTGAGGCAGTAAAAGAAAGTCTCTGAGCCTTTTCTTGGATTCTGAATAATCCTGGCTCTCCCAAAGGAAATGCTCCCTCATGGTGTGCAAGGTTTCCCCAAAAGAGTAATCCTCAGGAGGAGAGGCTGAAGGGATAGATTCTTCAGCATCAGGGTCCTCATAGGGAGGAAGAGAATATCCCTGTTCTGAAGAGGAATCAGAGGAAATAGAGACCTGGTCAGAAGAGTCATAGTCAGTGTCTTGCCTAGGCCTTTTAACAGAAGGGGGATGGGTATCCCTGATCAAAGTAATTAGGTCCTCGGCCATTTTAAGCATCTGTTTCTTTGGCATGGATGACTGTCCAGGAGAATGCTGTACTTGTTTCTTTGTCTTTAGTGGTGTTTTAGACTTTGCCTTGGCGGCTGAAGTGGACTTGATAATAAGCTGTGTAGGTCTGGAAACACCCTCATAAGCCGATGCCTGCTCAGCGGCTCTGGACCCATCTGAGGGAATAGTTTCCGTAGGCCCAATACCTTGAGTTTCCAGAGGCCTAGTTGTCTCCACGTGGGAGTCGGAGGCGGCCTGTGGCTCTGAGGTAGCGGGTGTCAGGGGCTGCAAAAGCACCTCATTGAGAACCGGCAAACCGGCGACTGGCCTAGTAGAGGCTTCGTCGTCCATTTTGGACCTCAGATGCCTGTCCTTTTCTTTGTCATTGTGTTTTTTATGAATTCCGGTCATCAGTTGTTCCGACGGCATTATGTAGTTAAACCTTCAGCCAAAGTAATGTAAAGCAAAATCAAACCAACACTTAATAGTGGGGTTGAATCTAGCACAAAACCGACAACTAGCAACGTCATGGTCAGGGCCTAAGCAAGAAATACAGTAAGAGTGAAAATCCTTATGAGGTATTTGCTTCCCACAAGAAATACAATTGTTAACTTTTACTGACATCGGTATGGAGCAAGAAAAAGTTTCCCCAACGGGGTACTTCACTTTATTGAAGACTTCGGATCTGAAATTCAATTTCTAAAATCTCAGGAGTCAGCCGACCGGCACTTGCGAACTGCTTTTGCTTCGGGCACCACGCGGCAAGAAAGACTGAAGAAAATGGCGTCGGCTACATCTTAAATACCCCTGGCACACTGACGTCAGGAAAGAGGCGACAGCAACCGACGCCGGACCAGGACTTTGGAATTCAGGCAGACTGCGGTTAGCCTGCCAGCAGGATAACCCAAGTGTAATGACTGCAACAGTGATACACGATGAACATCTGCTAGGCAGACGGCAGGGGCACAAATTGTACCATGTTAACATGATGAAACCTTACCATGATAGGGAGGCCCTTGTGCTGAGCATTTGCAGTGGATTGCAGGAGGAGTCTGAGGGAGATCTGGGGAATGATCTCCTCAGGGAGGCTCGGGATGACACCTCAGTGGAAGGGGTAGCAATGTCCCAGCTGCTATCTCCAACTCAGGTTCGAGAAATCCAAGCAGTGTTGCAGGAATTTGGGGACATGTTCACTGGAAAACCAGGGTGCACCCACCTGGTGCAGCACCAGGTGGATATAGGACCCCAAAAGCCTATTAGGCAGGCACCTTATAGAGTGCCTGAGAGAGTCAGACAGACTCTGAGGGAAAAGGTACAGGAGATGCTGGAACTAGGGGTGATTTAACAAGAGTCCAACAGTCCCTGGGCCTCCACAGTGGTGCTGGTGTCAAAGAAGGATGGCAGCAGCAGGTTCTGTGTGGACTACAGGAAATTAAATAGTCACACACTGAGACAGATGCTTACCCCATGCCTAGGACAGATGAGGCCCTAGAGCAGCTGGGTGGGGCTAAGTATCTTACAACCATTGATCTTACCAAGGGTTACTGGCAGGTGCCCTTGACTCCCAATGCTTAGATAGAAGTCAGCATTTGTGACTCCTTTTGGCTTATATGAGTTCACAAAGATGCCCTTTGGGATGAAGAATGCCCCAGCAACTTTCCAGAGGCTGGTAGATCATATCCTTGCAGAATCAGAAGAGTTTGCCCTTGCTTACCTGGATGATATTACCATCTACAGCCATTCCTGGCCAGAGTACCTTCAGCATGTTGGGGAGGTGCTGGGCAGACTACAGAGGGCAGGGTTGACCATTAAGCCGAGCAAATGTCAGGTGGGTATGGCAGAGGTCCCCTACCTAGGGCATAGAGTGGAGAGTAGTAAGATAAGGCCAGAACCTGACAAAGTGGAAGCCATCCAGGCATGGCCTGTACCTGTTACTAAAAAGCAGGTGAGGGCATTTTTAGGGACAGCAGGGTACTACAGAAAGTTTGTTCCCAGTTATAGTACCATAGCCGCTCCCCTCACAGACCTGGCAAGGAAGAACAGGCCAGATAAGGTAGTGTGGACCCCAGCATGTGAGCAGGCATTCCAGAGGCTTAAAGAAGCTTTGGGAGGACACCCTGTGTTAGCCAGTCCAGATTACAGCAAAGAATTTGTTGTGCAGGTGGATGCTTCAAACCATGGGGTGCGGGCTGTATTTAGCCAGATTTCTTCAGAGGGGGAAGAGCACCCAGTGGTTTATCTGAGTCGTAGGCTCCAACCCAGGGAGGAATGCTATGCAGCTGTAGAAAAGGAAGGTCTAGCCATAGTGTGGGCACTACAGAAACTTCAGCCTTATCTGTATGGAAGGAAATTCAATGTTATGACAGATCACAACCCTCTAACATGGTTAAACAGAGCCAGTCAGCAAAATGCCAAGTTGCTAAGACAGAGCCTGTGGTTGCAAGCATATATGTATATACAGCACCGCAGTGGGAGTAGCAATGCCAATGAAGATGGGCTCTCAAGACAGGGAATGGGGTAAGGTATACTCAGATAGACCTGACCCGCTCAAGTGGCGTTTCTCAAGGGTCACTTGAAAAACTAGCTTGTGTTCTCCGGGGAGGGGGGGATGTGAAGACTGGTAAACATGGGTGAAGGCTGCCAGCCTAGTCAAATAGAATTTGGTACATAATTCTATCAATTGTAAATACTGTGATATGTTGAAATACAGGCTTGCTTCTTAAATGAAAGAATATACTGTGAAAGGTTGAACTTAAAACAATGTGGCAATATTGCCATCTGCTGTAATGAAAGCTAAGTCAAGCATTTCTTGTTGGTCCTTTGAAATTAAAATGATTTCATCACTGCCTTTGATGTTTTACAATTTGGCTCCGGCCGGGCTAGATGAAGGCTTCCTGCCTATTGTTTTAAGGCTAAAGTTAATGACCAGAATTTACATATGGAATGTCCTTTATTACTCTAAGTGTAAAATAATGTAAATGCAGTATCTGTTAGTCTGGGAACACCCGGAAAGTGTGAAATGATGTAATGTTTTATCAGAACTACAGTTTCAATTTAAACAGTGAGAACCAGAGATTATTAAGCATTTTTGTCTTGATATCCAACTCATCAGCACTCTGCCTGTTGTCTTATGTAAGTTATCTTAGACGTGTTTTCTTTTAGAGAGCTAGAAATTAGAAAGTTTAGACTAAGTGTTTTTCTGTGATGTCAGAACTGTACTACTGATTTATTTTAAGTATTTCTGTGTGATCTCTGAACTCTTGACTAGCACTGTCTGTGTATATAGTAGAAAGTATTGTCTTGTGGATTTAATTATTTATTATTAAATATTTTAAAACCTTTTAACTGCGGCTGGTTTGTGTAGAGATAATTTAAGCTCTAGTGTACATTGCATATTTATAGTGATTACTGTACAAAGCCACTCTAATAAGTCTTGGCTGATTAGTCACACTTACCAATTGGATAATAATATTGCACAGTAATAATTGGACACCCTTTTAAGGGCCTTTGAGTAGCTAAGTATTAGTGTGTGGTGGCCAGTGGAACTAACGTATAGTCTGGGAGAAAGGGGCACAGCTGGAGAAACTGTGCCAGCCTTCCCTAGGAGTGTCTGTGTGGTTGTATAGCGTCTTGTCAAAGTGCGTGTGTGTGTGTGTGTGTGTGTGTGTGTGTGTGTGTGTGTGTGTGTGTGTGCGTGTGTGTCAGTTACTTTGGCAGGGACACGAAGCACTGGTTGGACAGAGAGGGTGCTAGAGGTTTTAGCTTGCCCACTAGGCTGACATCTGGACCTTATAGCTGTGCCAGTGGGGAGTCTTATTGGGGACCTGGGGAGCAAAGGAGTGACCAGCCCCGGTCTGACTGTAATCTCTGTGTGCTCTTATGGGAAATTGCACTTTACTGTGTGTATTTGTTATCCTTTCCTCCTATATGAGATGCCCTCTCTGGTGTTAGTGGTGAGGATTGAGGCTCCTTGATTGGTGGGCCAGGGCATGGGCATCACATCTCTCATGAGAAACTTTTCAGGTGTTCCAACTGTTGAAGTGCCTGGCAAGGTACAAGGAAAAGGGGCACTGTACTCATTGATGGGTCTGATAAGGGCTAAGTAAAATGGCACTATTACTTCCTTGGACCTGGATGCCATGCCCTTGTTTATGAGTTGGGTGACATAGAAAGATTTTCTTACTGCCTTGGCTGTGTTCATAGGTTCATAGGTAGGTACTAGGCTATTGGCCCTAGGGCCTATATCCGCCTAGCCAAAAAGATACCCTGGCTTTCACCACCCAATAAAATTATTTTCCTGTGCTCTTGTCAAGCAGAGCCACAGAGGTGATCCCCGGGGTAAATTTCCTATTTCCCATCCAATCATCAATATTTTTCTTGAAGAGTGCTAATGAGGAGCTTTGTTTGATATAGACAGGTAATCTGTTCCAGAGTATAGGAAGTCTCTAGGACAGGAATCTACCCCTCCAGCATGGTTTGTTTATTGTAGTGACAAGGTTTAGGTCCCTAGAGCGTGTAGCTCGAAGGGATTGGGATTTCTTTAAGTGGAGTATGTCCAACAGCTCTGGGTTTGACATAGCTTTGTATGTTAGGCAGAGATCGCCTCTGAGTAGGCGATATGGGACAGAGTAAAGCTGGAGTTTTTTGAGATGGTCTGTGTAGGGCATCTGTTTGAGGTCAGTAGTCCTCTTTGTGAGGTATTTCTGCAGCATTTCCAGTTGCTGTAGATGTCTTGTGAGGTACATACCAAAAGGGGCGTTGTACTCTATAATGGGTCTAATGAGTGACAGGTAGAGGGGAACAATGACCTCTTTTTTCCTGGATGAGAAACCTTTTGTGATGAGGTGTGCCACGTAGAAGGATTTCCTGACTACTGTGGTGATGTGATCATCAAAGGAGAGACTACTGTCCACTTGTGTCTCAAGGTCTCATCACAATTTCGGTGTTAAGTAGACTACCACCTATGTGGCAGCTCATGGGTACAGAGTTTTACCAAAGGGGATGACAATGCACTTTTTGGCAATGAGCTTGAGGCCATGGCTTTGACATCAGGCATCTGTCTTCGTGAGGCCCTTTTGTAGGATGTCCACATCATTAGGAGTTCTGATTATGGCTCCTAGTTTGCAGTCATCTGTGAACTTCGTTAGCCAAAGACCTTCTGTGTTCAGAAAAGTGGATACCAAACAGGAGAGGACCCAGGAATGAACCCTGTGGTACTCCACTTGTCACTGGTCTGAAGTCAGATTTGGAGTCTGCTACTTTCACAGTGTGGGTTCTGTCAGTGAGCCAGTTGGCAACCCATCTGGTGACATAGGGATTTATACCTAGTTTAGTGAGTTTATCTATAATTCCAGAGTGGGAAATGATGTCAAAAGCCTTGGCGAGATCTAGATAGGCTGTGTGAACCACATTACTCTCGTCTATGGCTTTGGTGACTGCTTCAAAGAAGTCTATCAGGTTTAGGAGACATGATCTGCTTTTTACAAACCTGAAATGGGTGAGGTCCAGATTTTGGAGATTACCAATGTCTTTGTCTATATGATCCATGATGATACGTTCCATGGTATTGCAGACCAGACTCGTTAGGCTAATGGGGCAGTAGTTTCCAGGGTTCGTGGTGGCTCCCCCTTTGTGGAGTGGGATAACCATTGCTGTGCGCCATTCAGTGGGCACAAAGCCTGAGGTTAGGCTATGATTGAACATGGTGCTTAGGTGGGGTGCCAGTTCATTCTGCAGTTCGTGTAGAGTGCAGCCTGGGATGTTGTCAGGTCCCATGGATGCTGTGTTCTTGGCTTTGAAGAGTCTGGTTTTTACCTGTGCAGGCATGATTACAGGAGCTTTGCATTCTTCTGGTATAGAGATGGGCCCTTTAGGGGGTGAGAGGGGGGGTAATATCAGTTGGTTCTGTATATTTAGTGCCATTGTGCTGTAACTCAGAGCAGATCTGAGTGTTGCCATTGAGATTCTTGACATAGCTATTGAATGATTTGTGGTTGTCTTTAGAATCAGTGGCAATTTTGTTTTTGTAACTAGCTTTGGAGGATTTTATGAGGGATCTCAGCTTCTTACTGAGGCTGACCAGGAACTTCCTCCAATCATGGGATTTTACTCTTTTTTGCAACAGTTTCTTTCTTCTGTTGTAGAGTTTGTTTATGGCAGGGGACCACCAGATTGGCTTCCTTTTTTTGGAGGATAGCATCTTGGTTCTGTTAGGGATAGCACGATTCACGCACTCATGTAAGTGCATATAAAGTTCATTTGTGTAGGATTCAGCAGTCGTACCTCTATTATGTCTTAAGAAGCATGAAGTTGGCTTTGGAGAAATTTTTTATGGTGGTTTCCCTAATGGGGGGTGGGGGTGGGATGTGGATGTCTAGGGTGATTAGCTTGTGGTCGGATCTGACCAACTAGGAATTGATCTCTGATGTAGAACACTGGTCGCCCATGTTGGTAATGAGCAAGTCTAGGATATTGCTGCCCCTAGTGGGGGTGTGGATAAGTTGATCCAAGGCATTGGAATTTATGAATTCCAGAAAATGTTGAGCAAAAGAGTTGGTACATAAGTAGTTTTCCCAGTTAATGGTGGGGTAGTTGAAATCACCCATTATTAGGGTGTTGGGTTGTACCCTAATATTTTCCAATGTATCAAGAAATGAGGAGTGAGAATCCTGGGGCATGGTGTGGGATCTGTAGCAAGTTACAATTTGGATTGTGGTCCAGGTTAGGTGGCCGAAAGGTGTAGTATGAATTATAGCCTGGTAATGCAGGGGTGCTCTCGGGATCATTGAACCAGATCTTTGTCACTGCACAGATGTCGATGTTCTCCATTTTAAGGAGTGCCTCGAGTGAATGCATTTTGAGGTTTAGACTTCTAGCATTGAGTAGCATTACCCTCAGATTTTGCTTGCACCTGTTAAGGTGGTGAATTTGTCATTTGAACTTTGCCTAAAAAAGGCACTATAGGGGTGGCAACAGCCTTAACCAGTATCTGGAATCCCAAGGGCGACAGGTGCAGGCCATCTCTGGCAAAGCATTGTGGTCTGTTGATCATGTCATCCCAGGCAAACAGACACTGGATCCCCTTAGAATGACACCAGAAGCTTAGCCAATTGTTGAAGTCAATCATTTTGTCCTTGTACTGTGGAATCATTCTGGGTGATGGCAGGATGCTACTCAAAGCTAGGGTCATACCTGCTTGGGATACAAGATCGGAGAGCTCTTCCATGTCTCTTTTCATGTAGTCCAGGGAGGTACATCTCAGGTCATTCACACCAACATGGACAATGACAGAGTCATATTTGTACTGGTGTTGGCCAAACACCAGAGTACAGTCTGCAAATTTTCCCAGATCCCTAACTATCAGGTCAACTCACAGATGTGTTTTATCAGTGAAGTAATTAATTGGGGTGGATGCTTTCCCAAAGGGCATTATAACACATTTCTTTGAGTTTTAATCCATGGGTTTCACACCAGTCATTTTTTTTATGTTAGGCCTTCTTGTAGAATGTTGTTTTTGTGTGTGGGGGGGGATCTATGACAGCTCTCAATTTACAGCTATATGTAAACTTGGTGAGCCAGAGGCCTTTGACATTAGCCTTGACTCCCAAAGAGAAGCAGGCCCATCACAGACCCCTGTGGTACTCCACTGTTGACTGGTTTCTTGGTGGAGGTGGTCTCCCTGATTGTGAATTCTGGGGTCCTATCTGTAAGACAGCTAGCAATATAGCAAGTTATGCAGAGATTTTTGCATAGTTCTGAAAGTTTGTAAATAATACCTGAATACAGTATTGTATTGAATGCCTTGGCCAGGTCAAGGTAGACAGTATGCACCATTTGCCCCTCATCCATAGCCATTGTGACCCTCTTGAAGAAGTCTACCAGGTTAAATATGCAAGACCTTCCAGATGGGATGGGTCCAGTGTCTGTAGGTTGCCAATATCCTTACTGATGATTTCCATGATAATTCATTCCAGGGCTTTGCATATTAGACTTGTCAGACTAATGGGGCTGTAATTCCCAGAGTGAGTTGATGGTCCACCCTTAAGAAGAGGGATGACTGTTGCAGTCCTCCACTCACTTGGTACATAATCTTTTTTGAGGCTGTAGTTGAAGAGTGCCTCAAGTGATCCTGGTCCTGCTAGGTCATGTTTCAGGCTATTTAAGAGGTATCAGGGATATTATCTGTGCCCACTGAAGCAGTGTTTTTGGTCTTAGTGAGCACCTCCAGGACCTGCTCCCTGTTGATAGCTGGGGGGAGACATACTAAAAGGGATTTCACAGGGGGGAATGGGGGGAGGGAGGAGGGAGGTAACAGTTAAATTTATTACCTATTTGCTATTTCACCCTGGTCAGTGATGGCTGTGCCATTTATCACCAGTTCTGTATACTGTATACTGTTTCGTATAACCTTTAAGACTCCTGACATAACTGAAGAAGGCCTGGAAGGCTATCCTTACCTCATAACTGGTCTTGATGGACTTTATTAGACCTCTTAGTTTCTTGTTTAGTTGAATCAGAGAGCTCTTGTCTCTATGAGAGTTGCTCTCTCTCTGATTTTGACCATAACTTTATTTTTCTTTTGTTATATAGCATGCTAAGATAAGGATTCCACCAATGTGGTTTGTTTTAGGTGTTACATCTGGGCTTACTTCTGGTAGGTACGTCAGACTCTATGCAGTAATTTACATGTTTCTACAGGAATTCTGCAAATAATTCTGCATAGGTAGCTGTCTTCTCGGGGGTTTGGGGAGCTGTGAATTTTGACAAACCATCACTTAAAAGAATGCGGTTAGCTTTAGTAGTTCCTGTTATGGGTTTAGTTGGGTTTTCCAGGTTGAATTTTGTTTTGAGGGAGAGAACTTTATGGTCCAGTTTCACCAATGAAGAAGTGGCATGGGGGTTGCAATTCTCTCCCATTTTGGTGTGTACTGGGTCCAATATGTTTGATCCTCTAGCTAGAGAGTACACTATCTGGTTGAGAGTGTTTGTGTTGATGAAGTCCAGGAAACACTCTGCCTGAGTTAAGAGGCAGTGATGATTACCAGAATATAGATGGGTAGTTAAAGTCTCCCATAAATAGGGTATTTGTTTGGTTGGTGAGCGGCTCTACTAGGTCTAGGTAAGAGCTGTAAGCTTTGTGGATAACAGACGGTGACCTGTAGCTGACCAGTACATGGTAGGGAATCTTGTCTATGGAGACTTGGATGTGGATGAACTCCGGGACATCATTCTGTTTAACCAACCTAGAATTATATTTGCTGCTATCATAGATTGAGACACTGCCACCATTAGCCCCTGTCTGTGCTGCTGTTGATCTAAATGTTCAGAAGGCACTATGGTTTTCTACTGCAGAAGTACTTTCTGTGGCTTTAAATCAAGTCTCAGTAACAGCACAGATGTTTACATTCTCTAGACTGAGGAGAATTTGTAGGGTGTGGATTTTCTTGTTTAGGCTGCTAGCATTGAGCAGTAACACCTTAAGGTTGCTTTGATTTTTTTTTTTTTTTTGCTATGTTGGTAGTTTTGTCATTTTGACATTGCCTAAAAAGGCTGGAAGGGGATGGACAGAGTTTTAGCCAATATCAGAAAGCCCAGGAAGACAGGGGCAGACCATCTTTGGCAAAGCAAAGTGGTCTGTTAATCATGTCCTCCTATGCTGATAGATATTGCACTTACCTGGAGTGACACCAGAAACTACACCAATTATTAAAATTAATAATTTTCTGTTCATATTGTGGCATCATCCTTAGTGAAGGTAGAATGCTGCTCAGTGGAAGGCATATACCTGTCTGTGGCACATTTCAGAGAGATCCATAATGTCTATTTGAAAGATAAAAAGAGCAAACACTCTTTTATTGAACACTAAAAACCGAAAGCCCTAAATATCAAAGACACAGAACAGTGATTTTTTTTTTTCACAGGGAAAAAAAATCACTGGACCGTTTTTGGGACTTTGCCATTTGCTCCACTGTGGTGCGATCTCGGAGTTGGTATATTTAAATAGTTGGGGGGTGTGGGGGGTGAAGCCCCCCACTTTATTTTGTGTTTGCATTTGTTTTTGTTTGTTTTTTTTGCGGAGCAGTGATTTTTTTCCATGAGGAAAAAATCGCGTGTCTTCGATATTTAGTGGTTTCATTTTTTAGTGTTCGATAAAAGAGTGTTCACTCTTTTTTATCTTTCAAGTATGTGATATAGACCCGGCTATTTTCATATAGTCCATTGAGGTACACCTCAGGTCATTTATGCCCACATGGACTATGACAGAATCATATTGGTACCTGTGGTGCAGTGACTTAAGTGCATGCATGACATTGTGGATCCTAGCTCTAGACAGGTAACTAACCATTATCTTCTCCTTGTCCATCCTGGTGAAAGCAGTACCTGTGTGTCATAAAATAGAATCCTTTATGACAAGAGTACTAGGTAAAGTATTTGCTTGCCTTATGGGCTTTGTTCTTGGTGGATCACTGGGTGCAGGTTATGCATAGTGTTAAGTGTTGCTTTTAAGGTGTGCTTTAGTGACTGCTGAGAGTTAAGTGTTGCTCTTTGCTGGCTTAAGAGGTCTTTCAGGTTTGGAGAAGTTTCTTTTAAGTGCCTCAGCATAAGAAGGTCTATGTGTGTGGTAAGCGGTATGTGTGAAGGATGTAGTATGTGTGCTTTTGACAAGCTTGTTTGTATGTGAGACTTTTGCCACCAAGGAAGTTATGTATGTACACCTGTCACATGCTGTGCTATTTTCTGTAAGGATTAAGAAGTTCTCTGAGTATATGAGACAATTCCTGCATTGTCTCAGGATGCCTATATCTACCAAGCTAGCTACAGACACATTAGAAAATTGTAAATCGATGTTGTGAGGAACTGTATTAGGGTTGGGCTATTACAATTTACGGTCTTGGTTTTACAGGGGTCACCTGAATGGTTTCTTGAGTGAAGTCCAGATTTTAGTATGATCTTAGTGTTGTATGACACTATCTAACTGCCCTAAGATTACCTCCACACAAAGCCTTTATGTGTTATGTATTAAAGTGCTAAGTACTAGCTTTATAGGTTTGCTAATATACAGGGTAATGCTAACCACCACTGAGTGATGAACTGCTCCACAAAAATGTTTCTAATACATAGCAAACAGAAAAAGAAAAAAACTTACACCTGTGCCCTCTGGCCAATAAATGACTACACTTAAAGCACCCTGGAGTGCCTCCCAACTCAGACAGAACAATTAAACACCTTATGCCACAAGATGGAGGATCTTGGAATTTCTTAATGTAAAAACACAGAAAAATAGCTCTCAAGGACAGATTAACACCCACATTAATCCATATAAATCCATCTGGCTGGAGAAACAATCTCACTTTAAGCCTCCCTATGTGTCTCCCAGCCCAGACTGACCAGGCTACTTTACTACTGCCTCTAAAATAAAAAACACACTTCGGTTAGCCAAAAGTGAAAAGGTACCAACTAGATACAACACATAATTGTCACTTTAAGTCTCCCTGTGCATTTCCCATCTTGGACTGACCAGGCTACCACCCTACTCCCACTAGAACTGCAACACACCTTAGCCACAACCGAAAAGGTATGGGAAACAAGTCTAACAACTAGATACAAGTAGTGCCTCACTCTGATACTAAACTCATATATATATATATATATATATATATATATATATATATATATATATATATATATATTGCAAGATGTCCCTTTTGGGGTCATTGACCTGCCCACACATGATAAGTGCACTTCATAGTTGCTAATGTTAGTGCACAACACCAAAAAAAAAACTCCTAATATGCACAGGCAAACAAGCACCATGTGTAGGTAAAGCAGTTTAGTAACATTCATGAGTTAGTGTCTAATCAGCATAACTACCGGTCACTGATACAAATTTATATAATATAAAGCTTGCTTCCAGTCAAGACCCTCATTATGCTATGGAAGATTACCAACAGGCAATCTATCAAACTGCATTCCTAGGTGGACAATCTGTGTTCTTCAGGAGCTACATTTCTTCTTTGTGAGGTAAGTCTAAACTTTCTAACTTCGTCCTTGGCTACTCTGCTTCCATCAGGAACTGCTTTGTAAAATGGCCCAGACAAAATGGTGCATTAAAGTGTGTGGTAGCATTTGTAAGTTACAAATTCAGGTGTAGTCATGTCAGATGTGTCAATCAAAAAGAGGTTACATTGAGAGAAATGGATGGAAGTGAATGAGCAATTCAGCAATTAAGTTACCGATAAGAGATTTAGTGAAGATGTACTGTCAATGTAAAACTTAGTAGATATACAACTTTACAGGTATCAGGTGTGTCTGATGTTGTTGATTGAGGCTGTGTACAGGTAGCTGTAAAGGCCACAGTACAGTTAGGCCATGATTAGTTTAACTGCAGTCTTGCACTTACTCTGAGATGTATTCTGTACTGACAGTGTGTGAAGACAGGTTTTCTAGGGGAGAAGACATTTCACAAAACATGAAACTTACAGTAACGGGTGTACATCAACTGTAGGATAGATGGTGTTATACCTTCAATGTATTTACTTTGATTTTTGTCTCTAGCTGCATACATAAACTGGATCATATCACTTCTTTGGGCAGCTGAAATGTTCAGATTTCATTTCTACCGCTGGTTGACATGGCCACTGGAACCATAAGGAGAGGGGTTGAGCACCCTCCACACGCACTTTGAACAGCTGTCCACTATGCAATGGATCTGCTAATTGAATGGCAATTACACAAAAACTCTGCACTGGCATTTCTCAAGTAAACACATGCTCAGGCAGGCAGTAATAAATCATCTTTTTTTTCAGCTGTCAGAGCTTGCAGTAACTTTGAAAATGCCATGCAGGTGTTTCTGGAGCATACTGATCACATTATTTGCTCCAGAATTCTGGACAAAACCAAAAATAATGGGGGAATGTAAGCTCAAAATCAGGAACAATTTTTAAATATCACTAATTTGGCAGTGTCAAGTGTGAAGGAACAGATACCACCATTACCTTTGGTGTAGAAAGCTGTGGTTTCTATTCCCACACAAGGTAGATTAACTGCTGACATAACAGCAGAAGAGGTGTGCTGCACTCCTGAGTGTGTCATCCTCCTGATGAAATATTAAACCGAGGTCTCCTCTGCTTGAGTTAGTGGTAGCACAGGTGCATGTAAGAGATCCAACAGCACCTATCAAAAAGGGTAGGGGTTCTTTATTTAGAAAGACATAAAAACATTAATTACATATTTATAAAATTTATATATTTACAGGCACACAAACACACAAATGTTTTACTATTTATTATTTTTCTTATATTATCATCAGTGTTATTCTTCTATAACTGACCACCACTCCTTCCAGAAACATAATCTGACTTTTTGAAATATATTTGCTAAATTGGGCAGTGCAGTGGTGCAGCGGTTAACGTTGTTGCCTCACAGCAAGAGGTTCTCTGGTTCGATTCCTGGCTGGGGTGCCTTCTGTGTGGAGTTTGCATGTTCTCCCTGTGTTCGCGTGGGTTTCCTCTGGGTACTCTGGTTTCCTCCTACATTCCAAAGACATGCATCTGGAGCATTTCTGCCTGGGCCTCCACTGAAAACAGGCTCTGTGGAACCTAGTCGGACTTTCCCGGTCAACAAATGTTAAATAAATAAAACAAAATAAAAAAATCCATTTCATATTACGCAAAATTTAATTCAGTCTTTCATTCTAAATAATCCATATTACATAAAATAAATTCTAGTCCACTCTACTTACATATTCTTTCTTATTCTTCTTATAAGATTCATACATAGTCATATTGATATCTATACTGTATGTTGTCAATATTCTCAAAACTTTTTTACATACTTTTTCCAGAGTTTTACCACTCTTTTACATTAGAAAAAATATGTTCTGTTGTTTCTTCCTGTCCACAAAATGAACATACTCTTTCAACTTTCTTTTTATAAGGCATACTCCCCTTTACTGGTGACTTATTTATTACCATTCTCCATAGAAAATTCTGACACTCTATTATCTTGGTACTCCATTTTTTTTTCTTATTTTAATGACTTTAATCACTTCCCCTTGTAAACTTTTCCATGAATTTATATAATAATATTCTTTTATCACACTATTATACCACACCATTCTATCTTTCTCTATATCATCATTTTTACTTTCTATGTCAGTATTTTTTAATAACTTTTCATTTCTTCACTCACATATTTTTCACTTTTTCTTATTCTCACCATCTTCCACAGAGCTTTCTACTTATATCTAAACATTCTCATTATTAAATTCTGATTGTCTTCCTTTACCCACTTTAAAACTTTATACAAGTTTAAAGTGACAGAGTAAACCACTGGAGTCAATACCCCCCCCCCATCTTCACTCATATATAACATATCTCTTTCCCGTGTTTAATCTTGAACCCCATATGAAAGAAAACACCAACTGCACATTTTCATTTTCATATTTTACTGGAATCATATAAACATTTTACATACATACTATTTTCCCATTAATACCAACTTCGCCATATAAATCCTTTTCCTGAATGCTAATCTACATGTCCCCCATAGAAGACACATATTTTTTTTATTTCTTTTATCAGCCCTTGCATTGCATCATAACTACATACATGCTTCCAATTTGTATTTGTAGCAAAGATACTTCATTCATTAAAAAATAACCCCCCCCCCCACATCACTCAAATCCTTTTATCTTTCTTCAAGGTCATTTCTATTTCCAATAAACATCCATTCAGACAAACCAATACTTCCCTCATTCATATGCTGATCTTAGCAACTATAACTATATCACATGCTTATGTCAAAAATACCACTATCAACACCTTCTTTTGCATCACCTTCCTAGAATCTTTCATTTTATAAGCTGCTTTATTCACAATCACATTCATCACCAATGCAAACAAATATTTCACTTATGTGACATCTTTGTCTTATACCACACTTCATACACGTTTGTTCACTCAGCCATCCATTCACTAACACCATCACTCTACTATTCTGATATGCTAACATACACACTTTCATAATTCTATTACCTTCTCCATACTTCACCACAACATTCCACAAAGTATCATGTCCTATGGTATCAAATGCCTTGCTAATATTATCTACCATAAGTTTCACATCCTCTCTTTTAGTTATCACATCAATCACAAATTCTGCTACAACCAATAACAATCCTTGACATCTCCTTCCCTTTTATACCTTATATACTTTCTTTGTAATATCCTTAATCCTTCCCTCTACTGTCCTACATATTACTCCCAGAAAAATGTAATAATCCATGTTATTTAGCATGATAGGTGTCCATTTTTTTGTATTTTAATCTTCTCATCTTTTTTCCATATACATTTTAATATCTCACTATATAACTCTTCATAGATAAAGCCTTACTTCAACCATTCAGTCAGTACACTTTCAAAATAACCTCCTTGTCAGTCCATTAATTTCTTGCACATTCCATACCCTATACCACCTGGGCTTGATACTGAATTAGCATTTACTTTCTCAAGTATTTCATCCAATACATTAATAGCAATTTATTTTTCAAATTCTTCCTTACCATGTTCTGAAAATTTCTTTACTTTCCATTCTCTCTCATTTCCATTCTTACTCGTATACATATTTTCCACACGATATACTATAATATTCAGAATTTACTCTTGGTTCTCTTTGCCTCTCCTTTCAAATTTTTAATTTCTTTCATTTTAATAATACCCTCCTTTATTATTTTATGCAAATATGCAGATACCTCCTCCCTTGTAAATAATATCTCTGCCTAAGCATTAATGCTTTAATTTTTTCTTGATTTATTTTGTATATTTCTTTTTCCATATCATAATACTCTCTTGTATTATTCTCTAAATACTTTAACATATTTCTATAACATTTTCCATACTTCACTTTCTGTTCCTTTCTTACATCATTCTGCCACTGAGAAAATCCCATTTTGTACTTATTTTTAAATTTAGTCCACCACTCAGACCAGTTTTCTGTAATCTTTCATGGTTATATGATCCTTCCATAACTACAATATTTCCCATTCTCTAATTTCAATCCATAATTTTGTATTTATTCTTTTCATTCCCTTTTTTATTTTAATAAACTCCTTTTCTTCTGTCACCCCATCCATACTGCTAAATGGTCTGAATACCTTGTCAAACTGTTTCTGCTAGCCCCAAGAGTTGGGATAATACAAAATAATCAATTTCAGAAGTCCTCCCTTCTATAAATCCATTGAATTTGTTCCATGCAGCTAATTTTCCACTTTTTATTACTTCCTGTATTTTTTACATCTTGTTCTTTCTCTTTGTCCTACCCTGAAGTCACAATTAAAGTCAACTGCAGTTATAATTTTCACATTACCTAGCACATGGTGTAATATTTGATGAAAGTGATTCTCTCTTTTCTTGCTAGTTATATATACATAGAATGCTATAACTGTATAAACATATTTTCTCCACTTTGCATCCACAACAATTAACCTTCCCATCCTTACCAACATTGCATCTAGTATTTCACTGTTTTTTACACAACTGAGACACTTCAAAACAACTTTCACTTCCTGAGTTCTGTATTACATTTCTGCTCCACAGTTTTTTCTGTTTGCAGTCTTTCTTCACTTGCAGGAATCTATTACATAACATCCATGTCACATTTAGAACACCATTCCTGTAGCACTATCCCTCTTACAGTGTTAATAATACTGTTCACATTTATTGAAAATAATCTAGATATGTTGCTTTTTCTTCTTTTTACATTTAGGGGAATATTTTTAAATTTTTGTTTTCATATTTTTACTCTTTCCCCTAAAGAACATTTTTCCTGGGCATATGTTAAATAATCCTTGACCTGCAGAATCAGATTTTTCACTTGCTATAACTTCAGAAAAATTTCTGAGGTTCAGATCCCAAAAGCTATTGGTGGACCGCACAGCACACCAAAGGAAGACTTCAGTGCACCAGCTGCGGATGTAATTTCAGAAGACATGCTGAAAGCAGTCCAAGTACTTAGCAATTCAATGTAGTATAATTATAAATTCCATTCATGCCTATCAGATTTAAACAAATACTGTGTACACCAAATGCAACTTAAATGTGATAAACTGCAACACCTACTCTGTTTCCGAACTCCTTGGTGTATGCTATATGGCATCACAAGGAACAGAAACTACTACTACAGATTCTATTATATTCTGTAACAAGTCTGCCAATAAAAAAACAAAAGAAGGGAAAAATGCAACCTGTAATGAATGAACTGCAACACGCTGCAGTAATGCAAGGCATGGATTTGGATGTGGTTGTGAGCCCTAGAAGGTAGCCAGCTAGAGTGAGAGCAAGGCTGAGCTAAATCAGTTGTCAGATGAACAAATAACTGACAGGCACCACCTAGACAGACAGCTAGTGCAGGCTGCATGCATCATGTGTGCCCCACATATGTCTGTGCAGACCTTGCAAAGTAATCCCATCCCCCTTGAAATCAAAGTGTCTCATCCTGGGTGTACTTGCATCTGGGACATTCCAAAAACATATAGAGATGTTGTGGGGATGTCACAGACAGCTACTAGTTGCATCCTTGCAACATTCTTGGCAACAATGTGCAGCAAGGTGGATGACTACCTACACTTTCCATTCACACCCATGGAGCACAGAACTGTAATGCATCGGTTTTATAACCCTGCAAACTTCCCACATGTACTTAGTGCAATAGATCACATCCCCGTCCCTATCAAGACCCAGTTCATCCAGCAGCAGATACTTTAACAGAAACTGCTAACCATCCCTGAACTGCCAGTCAATGTGTACAACAGATGGCAGCATAACAAACCTTATGGCAACACACCCTAAAAGTATCCATGATGTTGTTATATGGAAGGAAAGTGGTCTGAGGGTTACATTCCTGCAAGGTAACCTACTCAAGGAACTACTACTAGTTGGTAAATACAGGAACACAGCTAGGATGTAAGCTAAGGACATCCCTCTCAACAATATCCATGCTGACATGTGTGTTTACTCCCCACAACAGGTGACTGTGCTTATCTACTTGAACCCTGGCTAATGACCCCATACCATGACTGCAATTTAAATCGGACATGATGGAGGGACAGATTTATCTCCCAGTGACTGCTACATCTTTGGAACAGGTTACCAACTCATGTGAAACAGAGCACCTCTGTGACACTGTTCAGGAGGAACCTGGATGAGTGCATGGGGCACCGTAACTTCTTACCAGGGATAGTGCCCACAAGCCTCCTGGACATGGCAGTCAATCACTAAATGCAATCTTGGGTATTGGCTAGGATTTCTACAGTATTACATTGGGATGAAACATCTAGGCTTAAAATGACCTCTGGGTCGATAGCCTGCTAATCTCCTATGATCCTTTGAACCATCAAACCCTGCACAGGAGGAAGAAATACCATAGGGCTGTGTGGCTGGTGTAATGAAAACTAGGTTCAGATGTCTGGACACATCAGGGGCTGCATTGCAATACACACCTAATAAGGCAGCACAGATGATACCTGCGTGTGCCATGCTTCACAACATGCTAACAACAGCACATGGCAGTCCTCTAGATGCAGGTGTGGGTGAACTACCCCAAGAACCCCAGATGTCTGAAGATGACATCCCGCAGGTACCAGAGGAGGAGCAGGAGGACACAGGAGGCAGAAAACACAGGCATGGGCGATGGACAGCGTGACCACAAGTACAGGCCCAGGTAAGACAGCAGCTTCTGACACACAACTTTGAGTCATGACAAGCCATATGTACAGAAGTATACAGATTAAACACTGATGTTCAGGTGTTGCTCCATCACAGCAACATGGATTGCATCTAATAGAAATTTCCCAGTAGATCTATGCACTGACAGTCAGACATAACAATATAATCATAACATATAACATTATGAACATATACAAATCTACCACAGCAGGGGTCATCAACTCAGGATACAAGTGACACAGGTATGCATATAGACACATATCGGTTTAGTTTAGTATAACAGATAAGAGACACACATAAGTGCACACATTCCTATTTGTCTACTATAAAAAGCTACAAATGGATAAATAACTCAGAATATAATGCAGAACTGCTGTTAATATCACCAGCAAAATATATGACTGTAAACTATGTATAAAGTAATGTAATAAATGGAGTCAGCTATGTTAAGTAAAACTGTCAAACTCCCGTGGCATCAGACCTATCAACAAATACAGACAGATGACATTGTCAGTGTTCTGTACAGCAATCATTATCACCACAGGATGAGAATGACAATACCATACAGAGTGGATCAACTGTCTGTGTTACTCTAACACAGTTTAGGGTGCCCATGCTAACAAGTCACACCGTAGTCCAGTCTGCCACTACCACGTATGGAAATACTTGGCCCAGGTTTCTCCACAGAGGAGTCTGATGGGTGACACCAGCATTCGGAGGTGAAGGAGCATGATTGCTACTTGACTATTTGGTCATGACTGCTGGGCCCACAACAGATGGGCAAGCACCGGAAGTGTGTGCAAGTTGCAGCATAGACATTGATGCCCAATGGGCAAGGATGGTACTGCTGAGAGGAGGCCTGCCTCTCCTATGTGACACCTAGTTAAGCACATTCAGGGAGCACAGAATCCTGCTTGTACTATGGCACTGCTGTAGTACTGTGAGGCCAGAGATTCCATGGACCAAGTCAGAGACAAAATAATTTTATTCTGTGCAGCCAGTGATGCCTTACATTACCGTGACTGTGCTCCTGTCCTGCATGCAACATACCAAGCTTGTGTGCACAGGAAAGTGCATGGATGTATGTAGGAGTAGGAGGACACCCTCTGACACATGGCCATGCTCCCCAGCTGCACACCTACATCTGCTGCTACAAGCAGTATCGATGTGTTGTGGGGAACTGTCAGTATCATTAATAGCAGACTCAACATGGGTCTGATGTCCACACGTCTTATCCTGTCCACCTTCTGAAGTCCCCTCATTGTCAGAATGGCTAAACAGGTTCTCCACATCTGAGGCTACATCCACATCTACATGACTATCACCATCTTATCTGGACTGTAACACCACATCACTGTCCTGTGTGCTATGGGTCATTCTAACATACTGAGACACATCAGATCCCACATGGGGATCAGTGGATAGGCTAATGGAAGATACCAGTAGTTGATGTGCTAAGAGAAGAGACAGATGACACATATCAGCACAGTGTGCTAAAATCACATGCTGTATATCATTAAAGACATATGACACATATATCTCACTGCAATGTTACAGATAATACTGACTTACCATTATGTCTTGTCTGTGTACAGGTCAATGAATCTACATAACAGGGAGTTGACAATTATGTGACTTATCCTACATACATGAAAAATACAAGCATAACATACACCCAAGTCCATTTGGGAAGATGGTGCTGTAGAAAAGGGATGAACTTCAACTGTTGCAGGGAAACAAAGTCAGCATTATTAATCACATAATTGCCAGCATGAACCATTCAAACAGATTTAAAACATACAGTAGACGTTACATATACATACCACTTGTTTGTGCACTTGATGATGTAGTTTGCCCTATTAATGGGTAGAAGGACATAGTACTAATAAAGGACAATAACAGGAATAATAGCCATGACATGTATGAAAGATAGGTAATACCATACCACTGACACCTCACGATGTTGTAAGTTTGTATGTTGTACTGCAGATCCTGCAGTGGTAAAAGGAAAGATGACACAGTCATGTCTGCATGCAATGGAATACTGACAGGATGACATATATGACAGAGTGACAGGGTCTGCGGATAATCATGTGACGTACTGTGCACCTATTGGCCAGATGTACCTGTGTAGAAAAACAATGACATTAATGTCATATATCATAGGTCTGCCACACATTTCTGCTACCTATGAAATTGTTGTATTAACATACTTGGTCTGTCTACTTGCACCTGCATGGCTTGTGCCCCCAGCAGATGTACCTCCAGTGTACAGTGTTGGGGAAATATCATTATGACAGTAAACAGCATGCCATGACATGAGACTGAGACAATAAATGGTAGTGATCACATTAAAACTGTATGGAGACACTTACCTGCCATTTACTGGTGTTGTGCAGAACTAGATGGGCCTGTGAACATTAATGCAGACAGCATTACACATGTTGGTTGCCCTCTTCTGTCTGTGCAGCAGCTGTATGACTATATGAATTACTCTTTCGTTGCTCATCATCACACTGTGTGGATCTCTGTGCATGATTCAATTCTACTGCTGAAAATCAAGAATTACAATACATAAATACACATGCAACAATATGCAAATATTTACTCTACAGTCATCCATGTCATGCAAAATAACACATACATGTTCGACCTAGTACTCCTGCTTCTATCCCACCGCTGGGTATGCATCGCTCCCCACTCTCTGTATTCAGGTATGCAAGAAATATTATGATTTCATTGGGGGGGGGGGGGTCAATGATGGCATCCCTCAATTTCTCATACTATCATAACCTGTTGGCTACATGGAGGATCATGTCAAGCCTCACCGGCTCTATTCTAACCTCCCACTGCATTAGTCACATTGGTGATGTCAGTCTATACTTCTTTCCTCCATACTGTATTCCCTGCTTGTCCAAGGAGTCTCCATTCATGTTGTCACAGAGTATCTATTATAATTTCATTCTCCTGTGGAGAGATACTGCCGCCCCTAGATCTGTTTGTCATCTGAAATACAATGATATGCACATGTTCACATTCATGTGGGGGCCCACTTGGAGCTATGTAATTCCTGTGCAATGCACAATTCTATGAAAAAGTCACTGTAACATATAGTAATGTGGCATATAGAAACTTACAGGAATGCCTGCATACATAACAGTTGTAAAAGCAGCATAACTTGTTATATCTGTAGTGGCTGTTTGTGGGAATCAAACCCATTAAAATAGATATCCGTTGAATGGAGGTACAAGCACAACAGCATCATTCCACAGGAGCCACAATCTGCATGCATTTCTCATTAAAATACCACACAAACATATGTGTACAACAGAAATTGCAGTCTAAACAGATAAGTATTCAAAAACAATCTGTCATATGACATGTTATACATGATGACCTCAGATCAAAACAATCATTAGTGAGCACTGAATGCCATTCAATTCAGCACAGAGTATCTGTATATTATCAACTGAACAACTTACAGGAAAATGTCGGAATACCCCAAGATCCATAAGCAGGCCACAGATAGTGCAAATACTTTTGTATTGACCCAATAATTGTAACACTTGTTTTCAGAACCATAGATGCATAAATATCCAAAACAGCAGAAGTAATACATAGCAGATATGGATAGTGTCATACATACGGATACTATCGGAATCCATAGGTCTTCTTATGTACACCACAGAGTGCATGGAGTCACCTACAATATATATGGATAATCCTTAAATCTCAAATTATAAACTCCATGCAAGTATGGCAGGTGCAAGGCCATAAATATGCCAAAATAACCACAAAAATGGCCAGGACTTAAAGTCAGCAAAAATAGCTATTAGCTTTTTCATTCTTCTTTGTCAGAAAACAGATGGGTTTCACAACAAATGCCTTGTTCAGTGTAATGACAAAAGTACACCTGAGAGAATTAAATAACCCCCACCAATGATTAAGCTCCACCCCTTCAGCAGAGTAATTATAACAATACATTTAATGCAGGTGAGAACAATGACCCCAGCCTCACTATCCAAGATTGCTCTTTACTATTTAATATGCCATGCCATCCTAATTTATTACATTTGGTAAAGCCAATTCTATCAATAATAGCAAAACTGAATACAGCTTAAGGGTGTTTCTCTGTGTGTTTGTGTAGTGCATTAAAAGAGCAATGATTTTTAATGTCACTCATATGTTCATAAATACGGGTTTTCAATGGTCTGGATGTTTGTCCAAAATAAAATGATGAACACGTACATGTGGCAAGATAGATAATCCAATCAGAACTGCAGGTGCCAAAAATTTGGATATCAAAAACTTTTGCTGTATTACTAGACGTAAATTGTTTTGTTTTCCCAACATGTTTGCATGCACAACAGTGCCCGTGAAGTTGACAGCCCAATACGGAATTGCTATCCATAGTTGTTTGTACACTGATACTAAATTTGATGGCTTTTTTTTCTAATGATTAAAGCAGTTCCCTATAGTTTTGCCCCTTCTGTAAGAAAATAAACAATGTGCTGGTATTAGTATGCATATCGTATTGTCCGCCATTAGAATGTCCCAATATCTATTGATCAAATTCCTGTAGAATCCAGTATTACTACCAAAACTAGTCTTAATGTGTCATCTTTAACTCTATATTTGTTGTATTGCAATAATTTGAATCTGTCAACATTGTTGACAGAATTATGAGTTGCCAAAATATCTATATAATTATATCCCCTATCACAAAATCTCCTAACTAAATCAGATTCTTGTTGATTAAATTCCTCATCTGATGAACATATTCTTTGAATTGTGAGAAACTGTGATTTTGGAATATTCCATATAATCTGGACTGGATGACAACTTGTTGCATATAGTAAAGTATTAAACTGAGGATTCTGCCTGTATATTGTAGTGCTCAAAGAGCCATCATAATTTTTAGCAATGTCAACATCAAAAGGGAAATTTGCTTAGAATCATATTTGACACTAAACTGTATCACCCATTTATTTTCATTAAGATACCGTATGAATTCATTCAAATATACCAAGTCAGACTTCCAAACAATACAATACTGTCCAGATACCTACACCATATAGCTATAGCTTCCATAAAGATACTATGACTAGTATCATAAATAATCTGCTCCTTAAGGCCAACTTGAAAAAAAACTGTCTATGGCACGTTTAAATTTTAAGGCAGGGTCCAGAACCATTTTCTGGTAAAACTGGTTGTCTAAGAGTTGTTTATGGCCCACAGTCATATACATAGCCCAATCCTAGACAACCCTCTACCAATAACTCACTCTAGTACAGAGTGTGAGAGATGTACATACACCAAGAATCTTGAATCCATGCTCTCTTGCACTCAAAACAATAACACAGAAGAGGTTGTCAAATCACCCACCACTACATATGCGCATAGTACCATTACTTATACAGATAGTACACATTAAACACAAAAATCTACATACATGGAGGTTCTCTCAAAAAACTTACCTAAATACCAGAGACCTCCAAAACACAAGACTGCTACAACTAACAAGGTCCCCACAGCAACCACAATACATAGCAACACCAGTGTCACACCCACCAAGTACGTAAGGTGAAACACTCAAAAAAAAACACATTTTCGTGTCATTGGAGACTCAATAGTGTCACACACAGATGCCCCAATTACCAGTTGGACAAGGAGAAAATCATGGTCACCTGCCTGTCCCCTGCCAGGATTCATCAGATCACACATGCACTCACGTCTCTAAGAAACAATTACCATTATGACTCCGTCATAGTTCATGTTGGTGTGAACAACCTGAGATGCACCTCACTGGACTATAAGACAGACATGGTTGAGTTCTTTTGAGTATATTTCCCAGGCAGGTATGTCCCTAGCCTTGAGCAGCATACTACCCTCACCTACAATGATGCCACAGTACAAACAAACAATGACTGATTTCAATAATTGGCTTAGTGTCTGGTGCCATTCAAAGGGGATCCAGTTCCTGTCAGCCTAAGTATCCACAAAATGGTAAGGGACCTAGAATCACAAGTTGACTGCAACCTTACCTTCGACCACCATGTGTCTAGTGTAGTGAGAAAGGCTATCTACATAGCATACTTGATTAGTAAAGGCATCGCCTTGAGAACAAAAGAGGTTATAACCCCTCTGTACTTGGCACTAATCCGGCCCATAATTGAGTATAACACCCTGTTCAGCATGTACCATACAAAGCACCTGCAGCAACTGGACCTCAAACTACAAAGATTTCTAACAAAGAAGATCAAAGGACTCCAGCATGTTCCTTACACAGACCAACTAAAGTCCCTGTCACTATACTCAGTGCCATACATACTTCTTTGGGGAGACTTATGCCTGGACTACAGAGCAATCCAAGACTCAAACCTAATGAACTTGCTACAGGGACTAGGACTACCCATTCCAGGGACCTAAATATGGCCTGCGACTGACATGCTGGAGGAACAGATTTATCTCCCAGTGACTGCCGCGTCTTTGGAACAGGCTACCAATTCATGTGAAACAGAGCCCTTCTATGACACTGTTCAAGAGGAATCAGAACGACTGGATGGGGAACCATAAATTCTTAATTAATGCCATATATATAAGGGGGATGTGTGGGATTTTTTGACTATCTGAAGAAGTTAATGACGAAAACGTTGCTTACATGTGGTTTGCGTTTATGTGTTTTATTGCGTATTAAACGGAGTGAGGCTATCCTACTTGGTTCGTGGTGGTGCTGTTTTGTTTACTGGCTTTCTTTTGCACCATTTATCCATTTCTTCATGAACCATAAATTCTTACCAGGGATAGTGCCCACAACCCTCCTGAACATGGGCAGTCATCACTAAATGCAGTCTTGGGTACTGAGTAGCATTTTCATGGTATTACACTAGGATGAAATGGCTAGGCTTAAAATGACCTCCAGGTTGATAGCGTAGTAATCTCCTAAGATGCTTAAGTATTCTGTTTGTTAAATAAAATGTATCTGATCCTTGTTACAGGCCCATATTTTTTACATTACCATGTCTGTTATTTAGAATGCAAAATACCCATCATGCATCAGTAAGGTAAGTGCAAATAATGACACTGTGCTTACAAGTCTGACTGAAATACAAATATGCTTAAATATCATTTAGCAGCAAGACATGTTTTCTGAAGATAGTTTTTGAAATGCAGGCCATAACCTAAATGGCAGTCAGGTTTGTGTAACTGCCACACATATTGTTGGTGGATGTTTTACATAATTTTCTAGTGCTTTGACTGCTATTTATAATGCATGTGTTGGTACACTTATGTATGGATGTGGTCTCTAGTGTCTGACCTGTTGTGCATAGCCTGTCTAGCCACATACCGAATGGGTATCTGCTATGTCAGTATTCACACTGTCATTATTAGACTGTGTGGCATGCCTTCAGTTCAACATTGGTATTGTGTCTGCCTACAACACCTTAGGTGTTTTTGTTACAAAGTACCTGTATCCTGTGTTTGTGGATACTTGTGCACATGGGTATTTCTTTACACCATTTCATAATCCGCAATCATCAGGATGTTTGCATTTTGCAGAGTACTGATTGCTAATACATGTAGGAAGGTCATGCATACAGCTGTAGACAGACAATACTGTTTGTACAATATATACTAGATTTTCATGTGTCACAGGTTATGACTGTGTTTATGATTTAACATTATTAATATCTATTACTGTTGTATTCCTTACACTGATGTGGGGTTAGCCAATGACCTGGCTCAGATATTTGCCATACGGCTTAAATATTGTCCACGATATTGTCACCTGTTTGTCTTAATTTTAACAATGGTAACTGGTGGCTGTTCATATGACTCCTTTAATGCAGATACTGCAATTTACATACACACATAGACATAACTACTCAGGCAGCAAACGGAAGGGGAAAAAAATAGAAATTATGAAATCCTGTCAGACAATCAGCTGGACAGTTTGCTGAGGCAGGCACCATTATTAAACATTGCAGGTCTCAATATTAATGTTATCTTGTCATTTACAATCTTTTATTTTACCAAATTTCAGTTATGGTAATGTTGCACGAGGCAGCGTTGGGCATGCTTCCATTCACATGCCAGGATATGTTACATGCACTTGCTTTGCATATGCTTGCCATGCTTAATGCTGGCCAATAAACTACTGTTCAGGCCATGTCATGCTTTCCACTGGTAAGCTGTGTTATGCATGCCATTGCACAGTCTTTATTGAACTGCTCATATTGTGTGATAGATACAGTCTTCCTGACATGTTCTGTTATTGGACATATCCATAAGTATAGACAAAGTGACATAGGAAAATTGTGTGCATGAGAATAAATTCTGTTGATTATAATTGTGCTACTTGCTAATGTTTGCACAATTTCAACTTGAACTGTGTTTTAAATAAGAACTTCAATGTCTGGTAATACACCTTCAGTCTCATATTTGTAGATGTAGAACTCGCATATGAATAGGATGGTACTTAATGCATCTTAGATTGCAGATGTGCACATTAGTTTCATTTTAATATCAGCTATGATCTTCATGAAAATGTGCATTATGATATAGATTTGCTTTTCATTGTTATGTATTTTAATAATGAGGTATATCATGGTGGTACAGCGGACTATGGTCGTAGTGTTTTTTTAATGTATTCGTGATGACTGTTTTTGGCATGTTCATTGTGTCATAGTGGGTACAATATGCAAACAGGTAGTATCAGGTATGCAAATGTAATTTCTGTCAAGTGCTTTGATTCATCTTGACAGATCATGGGACTCAAAAAAGATTGCCAGTCAGATGTACAGGATGAGTGCATGCCAGGCAACTGCTGGAGTCCTCATATGAAGATGAGGATGACTCTGACAATGATAAGGATGATGATGAGGAAGCTGGACCTGAAGCTGCAAGTGCCATCATCTCTACTGCACCCTGGAGGAGATGGTTCTAGGAACAAGAGCGAGATGATCATTGGGAGCAGATCAGGAGGTTGTGAATTATATGTTTTGAACATAGATTAGGGACATGATGGGGAATTTTTTTCCAGGAAATGGCATTGGCTTTGAGCAATTCATTCAAGAAGACAGCCAGAGAGATCATTTGCAGTTTTCATTCCCATCAGAGCAGTTCCTTATGTCTGTAAGTATTTTCTGTGTGCTCTCCAGCTGTGTAATGCTGCCAACATGCTCTTTGCCATATAATTGACTGGACTATATATGCACTGTTGTGCATGCATACCATGTAGCTTCCATGCTTATGTGTTACATGTATAAACATATTATGCAGATATCATTGTGTGACATGTAATATTATGCAGATATCATTGTGTGACATGTAATTATGTCTCAATGTGTGAATGACACACATTAACACATTATACTTTCCTTCCACATTCAGCTGTCCTTGCATTGTGGCAGTTAGCCTGTAGCCACATTTAGCAGTATGTTATACCCATGGGCAGTCCTCCTTTTCTGACTGCATCAAACGCCAATTTAACATTCATGTACACACCATGGTGAGGACAATTTATTCATTAACAGTACAGTATGGCATGTTTTTTGTATGGTACATTTCCACATCTATTCTTTATTCATAGAAGTCACACCTTCTGGCAATATATGTACACATTAACTGATTATTGTACATGTCTCTGCACATAGTCTGATCCATATTGAAACACCACTGTACCTCTGACATAACATTCACTGACTTATCGCTGATGTGCTGTAATGATGCTCACAGGAGTGTCTTCTGCTCAGTAATGAACAGGGTGCATGACATATATCTGCATTTGTTTATTCCACATTGGAATGGCAGTATATGTGTATGGGATTGATATTCTTAGCTTGCTTACCTATACCTGTTAATGGTACATGATTACACATTACTGTGTATGTATGATTTATACATTCTTATTTTGGTGGACCTTAGCAATGCAGTTTGCCCATGTGATATATATTTACTATTTGCTTAAATATATTTTGAGTTGGCTTCAACAGGGCCCTTTGTGGTGTGCCTGTGCATTTGCAATGTGTAACCATACCTTGTCATCCTGCTTTACTATTGTTTTCATTGATGTGTGCCCAGGTTGTCCACCTCCATTCCAACTTCATAGTTGCGTGTTATATTGTGTAGATATGTTTGCCTGTGTTGCAATTACAGTCCATTGTCATATATTACTTTATTTATAAGGGCGACATGTGCCAAATCAATGGCCATTACACAGACGCAGGACATATGCACACAAGACACTGGCTACTGCTTGCAATACATCCTTTTTGTTATTAAACTTGTATGTTAACCATTGTACACTGTTGAATTCATGTGCACAACCTGATATTTTGTATTGAGCTGTACTGTTAGATTTGTGAACATATTCTTACATGTCATTGGTGTGTGCATGGATATTGACATTGCTTTCATGTACATTTCATTTAGGTCCCTGACAGTCATACACATACACCTTCACCTGTGTGTTGCCTTTCACATGGCATATGTGTGTCACATTATGCATTGCATTACACATTTGTTTGTATTGTGTACACTTAGTTATTATGTAGCAGCCAGTTTGCTGCTTTGCTGCAGTACTGCTGTTTGGCACTGTGCTTGATTGTTTGTCTTTCATATGCATGGTCAGAGGTTCTGTTCTGTCCTTTGCTGGAATTATCTATTATTCATAGATCTGCATTTGCTCATCTGTGATGTAGCTTGGCTTACACTTGCACTGCTGACAAACTAATTGGATATGTGTTTGTAGAGTGTGTACTGTGATCCTTATTTATTATCCTACAATACACATCTACCATTGGACATACACATCCAGATATGACTGCCACACAGTTTGCAACATATTATAACATGATATTTTATAGGTAAGTATGCTTTTCTGCATTTCACCATATCTGGTATGCATCCTCACTCTGCTTGACACCATTCTGTTGCCTGTGTTGTGCGTTGTGACATCTGAGTAACTTACTTGTCCTTACTGTTGTTTTCCAACCTTTGTATGTGTTGTAATATTTGTTCTATTGGTATACCAGCTGTGATGGCCTTCTCCTCCTCTTTCCCTCTCTTTAACTTTCTTCTATTATTAAATAAATAAAACTGGGACTTATTCCCACCAAAAAAAAAAAAAAAAAAAATTGCCCATGCCTCTCTTATTTTCACTCAGATTTTCCTATTCCAACATACCTCTTGTATGTCCCTCTTCTTCACCAATACCCCACATCTGCTTTTCTATCCCCCAATTTACATATGTGTTTGTGTGTGTGTGTGTGTGTGTGTGTGTGTGTGTGTGTGTGTGTGTGTGTGTGTGTGTGTGTGTGTGTGTGTGTGTGTACACTACCTGTGTTTCCCACATATGTCCTGGGGTGATGTGGCTGTGAATGCACTTCAACTTTATTAATTTTTTTATTAAATAATTTTTTGATTCTCTTGGACTCTGTAACTGATAGATAGCATATTTTAATAATAACAGATTTGTTTATTTTTATTTATTAATTTATTTACATTTGTTGACCGGGAGTGTCCGACTGGACGTAGGTCCATTTTCAGCGGAGGCCCGGGGAGAAAAGATCCCCAGTTAAAATAAAGAGACAGTAGTTACATTGGATTACATAGCGATTAACAATATAACATAGCAATTACTTACAACATATTTACAGATGATTTACAGAGATATTCCACAGTTGTCTGTAAACCTACTGGTTCCTTCCCCACAAAACTTTTTCGGGAGTCCTGAGGCTAGTAATCTGCCATCTCACCCCATGAAACAGCAGAACCATCACCTGGGTCACCCCACTTTATTATTTTTTAACAAAGCATCATTGGCAAGCCCTCGTGATGTCAGTTTTGTAATCTGCACCAGCCCAATGGAGTCACATATTTCTTTCTTCCTTGAGACAGCTTAACAGTGCTCATTTGTATTATCCACCACACAAGAATCTTTATCTTCATTAGAATACTTCATATCAAACAATTTTTTCTCTAAATTCTCATTTAATACCTCCCAACACTCCATAATTGTCCCTCTCCTTCTCCATGCTGCTGCTTCTCTTAGTCCTCCTCCTTGCTGCTGTTGGAGCCCTCAAGGCACTGTCTAGCAGCTCCAAAGAGTTGGGGAAGTTCCTTGATGCCTTTGACAAATTTTCAGTAGTATTATGAACTCCAGCTCAGGTCTCCCCTGAAAATAGGCTGTTAGCCTAGTTGCACAAACCTGGTCAACAAAGGATAAATACAAAAATAATTAATTTACAAAGTTAATAGAACAACAGGTTTGGCATCAATGTGCATTTTCTTGGCAATAGAAGCATAAAACTGTAATGTCTAGCATTACTGACTCATTAAAACCATAATTTCCTTAAGAATTCTGGAAAAAAGCTAACAATAATGGGGGAACAAAGGGCCAAAATCAGGGGAATATTTTAAATGTGACAGTTATAAACTTTGAAAGCTGTTAGAATAACATATTTTGCATTAGCATGCATTTCATAAAGGATATGAAGTCTGAAACTCAAAAGCTGTCATTATTTAACAGGTACAACCCTCAATGGTTTGCCAGAAAACCTCAAATTTTATGTGGAACAAACCAAAAATACAAGGAAAAAATCTAGACACTCTGTGAAATTCTGAACAGTTACGAGATACGATCCTGAGTAATTAGCCAGAAAATTAAAAATTGTAACGAGGGACAGGCAAAATCATGGGTGTTACATAAAATTCTGGACAACTGTGAGGTATGTTCTTATGTAGGTAAGAGGTAAATTTTGATTTCGACACAGATCCTGCATGTTTTTTTGCCTTTTACTAACTGAGTGCCAGGATAGGCTTAGGCTTTCCAGTCTAATTGCCTGTTCTGGAAAGAATGTTTCTCAGAGGTACATTTCCCTGGATCTAGGCTGACTTCCAAGGTAGTAGTCATGTTGCTGTTTTTAATTATTCATTTATTCTCTTAGACTTTCTTTATTATATTCAGGACCATTACATAAAGAAGCTCTAGTGCACCACCCTGCTTTATCAGCCTTGATGAGAGTCTCTTCTAGGTGTAGCTTGAATTTACAGGAAACGCAGAGGTTTCCTGAAAAGCTATGGGACTAGGTCATAAAATCGGTTTAGATTTACAGATTTATAGGTATTCCAAAGCCACTGAGTCTAATTACCATCCATGCCTCACCAGTATCCTCCCACCAGTATCCTCCCTCATGCCACACCTCCTTTCTGCAGGAGGGATATACCAGTCACACCAGGAGTAAATTTGTTGAAAGCCATCCAGACATCTGGTTCATATTTAAAAGAAAAAAGTTAAATGGACTTAACATGCAGGGTAAGTTTATACCAGAGTTTTAGGAAGTGCTGTGTTACAAACCTGACCCTCCACTGTGTTTTATTTAGCTGTTGGGGAAGACTGAACTTAGAAGGAAACAGGAGATCCAGGATCTCTAATGGCATGGTAAGCAAGACATAGATCTCCACTCAAAAGTCTGTAAGACAGTGAACAAAGAAATATAGCATTCAACATATATTGGAAACTCAGGAACATTAGGCCTAATATCTTTTGGTTAGGAACCTTTGGGTTCATTCTAATTGTTGAGATTCATCCCAAAGGGGGCACTGTACTCAAAACCTGGCTGGGTCAGTGTTGAGTATAAGGGAGTGGTTACCTGTTTGGTCCTTGATGATACTGCTTTGGATAAAATCTGGGCTGAATAAAATGATTTTCTAACAACCATAGTCACATGATGGTCAAAACAGAGGGAGCTATCAGCCCAGGCACCTAGGTAATTTGAAATTATGTGTTGTCTATACAGTACAATGAGGGGATGGCTTGTCTATCAAAAGTAAAGATGTTATACTTTTTATCATTTATTTTGAGCCCATTTTAGCACATGAAGAGTTTACTAGGGAGAGTTAATTCAGAAAGGTATGGGTGGAGACTTAACAATAACAACAGTTACCAGAAAACATTGTTAGCCAGAGATCTTGGCTCTCATCCTGGAGATCTGATAAGTAAAAACCAAAAAGGAGAGGTCCCAGCACCAAACCCTGAGGGACATCACTGGTCACTTTCATACTTACTGATAGGGCATATGCAACTCACACTATGAGGGTTCTGTTGTTACACCAGTTTTGTTATCCATCTTACCACATACGGGTCGATTTTTAAAGCAATAGGTTTTTGTGTGATGCCAGCACGAAGAATGGTGTTGAAGGCTTTGGCCAGGTCAAGATAGTCCACATGTACTGCATGGTCACTATCTACATCTTTTGTAACCCTTTCAAAGAAGTTTACCATGTTAAATAGACAGACTCTACTCTTCACATGTCTAACAACATTATTTATCTAAAAGTTTGAGGTCAATTATAATATGCTCCATGGCTTTGCAGATGAGGCTTGTACGGCTGATAAGACTGTAATTACCCATGTCAGTTGTAAGGCCACCCATATGGTAGGGCATCACTCAACAGGGACAAAACAGTAGCGAAATGTTAAACAGTATGAGAAGTGCATCTGCAAAGGGATGTTTAGCAATATTATCTAAGCACCGAGGTATATTATCAGGTCCCATGGATGGAGTATTTTGGTCTTGGCTAGCACTTTCAGTAAATGATCTTTAGAGATAATTGGGGGAGTAAGTGATTCAGATTATTCAGGGCTTGAAACAGAAGTCTTAGGGATGAAATTGGCACTAAATTTGTTTGCAAGGGTTTGTTTTTGAATGTGATGCTTGGTTAAGGTAGGGAATGCAAGCTCTACACATTTTGGTAAAACGGTTAGAATTCCTGAGTGAAGTGTGTTGCTGTATTAAGACTCAAGGTCTGGTCAAGATGCCAGTCCAATACAAAATGCAAGCACGCAGTCATGTACTGCATATGTTAATGCTCAGTTGATGAGTTGACCAGTTCACCTAATGGCATATCTTTATTGTTTTCATATTTGTTTACTGGGGTAGAGCACTAATCAGAACTGACATATTGAGTATATAACTTTGATAAAAATGTAGTCCTGAAGTACAGCAAAGAAAAAAAACATCAAAATACATGAAAGGAAACTGCAGCATTAGGCAAAGTTTTGTATGCACACTCCACAAGACACCCCCCTGCACCCAGAGAACTAAGGGCTGTGATTATGCACAGCACTACTGTACCACTAATGACTTTGCCTTAATATTTTGAATTTCAAACACACAAGATAATGTCTCTGAACCTCAGTGACACCATACCTCAGACAGTTTTAACACCTCAGTGGATACACTACCATGTTTATTGTTTAAATGGCCATTAGACCTAGAATGTTACATTTTAAAATGAATTGTAAATATTCATACAAAGTGTGGAAATACAAGTTTTGTTAATATGAAGGTACATGACTGCTGCATTTTCATCTACCATACTTCATGTTCTGGCAGTGCAGCTCATGGTACTCTGGTGATTAAATGCTCATAGGCATCATCTTGTGGTCTTGGGACTGATTAGCCTCAGCTCTGCTTCTATGTCACGGGGCATTTAATCATATCAGTGCTTCCTTGTCACCCCTGATAAGAGGCAATTGTATTTATTTGGCTTTATCTATCGATAACATTAATAAATAAATGGATACCCCCCAGCCTCTTGACATTCGTTTGACATTTTCTTTAAAATTTTACCTTGTTTTAAGGTATGATGTTCCCAATTCCATTTGTCATCATTCTTTTCCTCTTAGGGATTACCCCATGTCTGACCGGCATATTTCATGGTGTAGTCCTGACCATCCTCTCTTTCCCATAGTCTGGCGGTTTTTATCTGTTATCTTACCCTGATGACGTATCCTGGTTCACATAAACATTCTTCATGTTCTGTATATTCACCACACATTAGATACCTGTAATACATTTCAATTACTGGAATTAGAGCAATTTCTCAGCAAAACAGAACGATAAACTATCTGTACAACTGAAACAGACCGAAGACCACTGTGTGCTTACATTACCTTCATGACTCTAATGTTTCTAAAACTGACAGTTTCAGTGTAGCAAAAAAAAATCACTGAAAACATTTAATAAAAAAGGAATTTGATTAAAATTAAAGCAGCCTCTACTGATATGTAGTAGTAAATAAGGATACAATACAAAGGATTGTTGTATACCAGGAGTCTGACAAAACTAAGCATCTTGCATATTTCTTTTCTTACGCAGATATTATAATATTATAAAATAATGTTTTGGAGAATAACAAACCTTACTGATGAGCTGTTTTGATAGACTTAAATGGGGCAGTTCTTGGCTATGAATATAGTTAGTGTAACCTTTCTGAGTGAACGGACAGCACAAAGCATTGCGGTAGGGCTGTTGTGAATTCAGAAAGTGTACACTTTGTGGTAACCTGTATGAATCCAGCCTTGAATAGGTTGACTCTGGCCTATGGTGACATTGAAGCCTAGGCAAAGTACTACATGGGCCCCCCACTGTCCACTCCACTCCCACGTACCCCAGTGTGGCCTTTGATTCCCCATATCCTAGTCTTGCCACACCATCCAGTTTTCATTTTTTGTGTATTCTCATACTTTGCTATATTCTTTAGCTTTTTCCTGCATTCTTTCAATACATCCTAACTGGCCAAGATTACATTGTAATAAATTTAGAGGAAATAAGCAGATTAAACCATAAGCCCCTCCCCCCAAAAAAGCACTGGATTCTTTAGGCTCTAGGTAGTTTTTTAGAGCTTTTGCTCAAACCTTTTTTTCAAAGATTGTATTTTATTAATAAATGAAGATGTAACAAACATTTTAAATTTCTAAACATAAAATAATAACAGAAAAACAAATAGAATAATACATGTTAATTAAAATAAGTAGAAATGCAGTTACATAAAAGACAGTTGCATAAACAAATAGAACCACATGAACATTAAAACCAGAGCAGTTCAACTGATGACATGAAACTGTAACAAAGAACTGGAGTAGCCAATTAGAGAAAACTAGTCAGATAACTTGCCCATTTCAAACAAAAATGAGAAGTCACCGAACCTTCAATATTTGTCCTCATAACTTGTTACCTCTGACGATGATCCCTATGTGGGAATACTGCCTTAAAACAGGATGGTTATGTAAATTATACATCTAAAATCACAGTCTCAGCAAAAAAGAAACATTTTCCAGAAGTTATGGTATTGACTTGCTTCTCTAGTTCTTGTTTTGACAGCATCTGGTGAAAAAGAGCGTGTACAGATGAAATTGACTACTGCCTCCTTTTTGAGACCATATTTCCAATGCTAATCATCCAGTTCATTATCTGAGAATGCCATTTCCTAATAACAGAACTCAGGGTGTATATGTTCCAGTAGAGCTTGCGAGTTGCCCAACAGACTTTTTAACTGTTGTGATTTGAAATTCAATTGAATTAATTTGAGAACAAGATGGCTGCAGTTCTGTAGACACTGCTCTTCCTAGCTCTCTCAAAAAACGTGAATAAAACTACAATCCAGAGGATGAGGGGAGGATACAAACAGAAAATAGTATACAAGATCTCTTCAAGATACCTTACAGCAATGTTTGGGTGGCTTCAAATCATCGAAGGAGCTGTATGTAAATTACTCAAGATTGTAATACGTAAATCCTGCCATGTGGTATTAACAGCCTGTATGATAAAAAGGAATGCAAGAAACCAACAGAATGTCTAATGAAGAAAGCAGCATGGAGACTCTGACAACAAAAACTAAATACTCAGTTCTCGCCTCCTCAGAAAAAGATACAACACCAAAAAGACAAAGGACAACAAAACAGTCCAAAATGGCAAAAATGGCATCTAAAACCAAACTGGGCTAACCAGCTAACCTAGAAGACATTAAATCAGCTATACAACCTGTTCAACAGGCAATACAGGACCTCACTCTACAATTTAAATCCTTCGGAGACTCATTCAATCAGCTTTTAACCAGAATTGAAAAAGTCAGAAGCAAAAATACTGGAAACTGAAATAAGGATTGACAACATACAGCAAAGTGCAGACACTAACCTCAAATTAATACAAGACATGCAATCCAAAATAATAGACCTTGAAGCCCGATCATGCAGAAACAATATAATTATTCAAGGAGTACCTGAATCAGTTACGCATAATAACTTAATAACTACTAAGCAAATATTAAACATCTTATTAGATTACTCTGTTGAGACGCAGCATATAACAAGAGAGACAGCCCATCATGCATTATGAGAAGCTCAAGCACCAAATAAACCAAGACCAATTTATGTTAAGAGGGTTTATATTAGAACATCGAATGTTCTAATATCGAACCATTTCACTTGAAACACCACAACATCGAACACTCAGAACAGCAAATTTTTTCCCTGGGAAAAAATTTGCTGTTCTAACAAACATATGTTCTAACAAACATACACACAACACAAGCACACCAAAATACATAATCCACACACATACACTTCACAAAACCCTACACTAAACCATACATACACTACTAGCTATCCACTTACCTTAACCCAACCCTAACCCTAAGGTCCGTAACTACCGCACACTCACCTTACCCGCTCCCTAACCCTAAAGTCCCTATCGCACACTCACCTTACCCGCTCCCTAACCCTAAAGTCCCTATCGCACACTCACCTTACCCGCTCCCTAACCCTAAGATCCCTATCGCACACTCACCTTCGTTCGCACACTTACCTTAACCCGGTCCATAACCTTCACTCCACAGTCGAGGATAGTGAAGTTGCAGAAACGACCCTAGGAAAGTATTCGATATTCTGTAGCTTCGCTATATTCAGCGTTTGATGCAAAGGGTTCGATATTAGTACATTCGAAGTAGTAATACTTCGATGGACTAATATAAACCCATGTTAAGATGCTAAACTACCAGGACATCTCAAACATCCTGCAAGCTGCAAAAAAAAAAGGCTTTCTCACCTGGAATGGTAATCGGATCTCCTTTGCACAGGATCTTCCCCTTCAGATAAGGCAGGCAAGACAAGCTCTCTCTCTCTCTCTCTCTCTCTCTCTCTCTGTTTTGCCGGTTCCTCATTAATGGAAAAATAAAGTTCCAAATGAAATATCCAAACACATTGGTATTCTTCTATAAAAAACAAAATACTCAATCCCATCTAACAAAGAGGCAAAATAAGTATTCCTAGCTAATTTTAAGGAAATATATGCTTTGTAATCAGCTCGTGAATGAAAACGGACATTGAATCTAATATGGCTGATTCCATGTTACCCCCTAGGGGGACAGCATAATTGAGACATGGTTATTTTAGGCCTACCAATTTCCCATACAAAAATCTGAGGCTAGAGGGGAAAGGATAAGAAGATACCAATACACTCTGCACCCGCCTTCAAAGCACTTCCCCTAGTAAGTTAGTGACTAAAACTTATGGCTGGACTTGTTGAATAGCTATAAAATAAGCCACAGAGAAGTGAAACTGTGAGTCTCTTTGCTTTATGCTCTGCTTTGATAATTCTAATAATGATCTAGTTATCTACTGGGTAAGATAGTGAGTTGCAGATACAGTTGAACACTTCAAAATGTGGCGCACGCACTAACTAACAAAGACTGAGTCTAAAGAGTTTGTATTTTAAAGTTATGGAACTGTTCTTTACTTGCTACATGCATGTTTTCAGAATGCCTTGTCCTATGCAATACAGCTTAACTTTACCTTTGCTTTTCTAGTTTAGTATTAATGTTGTTAAAGTCTTAAGGCATTAGTGATAATCATGTTTAATTATTACAGTTCTAGTGAGTACATATTTATATAGTGGTCTCTAGTTACTTCTGCTTCATCTGTGAAGGCATAATTCTGTCCAAAAAGAAATGGCATTGAGCAGAAGATCATTCGTTTTTTGAGAAGCTGGAAAATATTTTGATACGAAAAACTAGTCAAAACAAAAGATTTCAGCATGAACAAAGAATGAGCAGTGTCCAGTAAATATAGGAGTTTACATATTTGAAACTCCTTCAGGAATCACTCCTACTGTGGTGTTACACAACTAAAAGGCAGTGATACTTAAAAATTGTAAAGGTTAAATAAGATGATTGTTGTTCCTTGTTAACTAGTTGTACGAACATTGTTAAATCTTAATACTGTAGCATACTACATATGATAAGCTGTACAAACAATATTTTTATAAGTTTATCTGGTTTGGTTAAACTGTCATCAGACAAGCTTACAAACATTATTACTGAATGATAAGCCTCAAGAGACAAAATGCTCAACAATAATGAGAAATTAAGAGGCTTGCAGCAAATTAATGAATATTGAAACCTGACAGTAAAAGAAAATGCCAATGCGCCTTGGACAATATAAAGTGGTAATAATGCTATACTATTCATAACTAACTTGCTCGTCAAGCTAAGAATACCTTAGTAATATACTCTAAAAACGTATGGGGTTTTTATCCAAGTTTGCAGTTCCTAATTCTAAATATTCTACACTAAAACAAAAGCTAATATCTCATTGTTAACTAAGTGATTTTTGTATCTTTGCATATTCATTTTACATTACTTTGGCACCCTTGTTTTCTGGGACACAAATATATTACTATGTTGGAAGAGGGTAGGAATAGATAGTAGGTATAAAAAAGAGAACTAGTATGTTAGGCTTTTTCTGTATTGTATTTGTTTTTATTAAGGGGAAATCCAGCTCTGGAATATCCCACCTAAGATGTACTTACTCTATAATTCTTGAACAAACCCAGTTAAATAAACCAATATTTCTTATTTTTCCCCCTTCCTTTTTGGTCCAGAGGGGTAAAGGGTATGCATTGGAGATGAACAAGAAGGGGTATGTGTCATTCAGCTAAATCTCGACATAAGCTTCTTATCCATAACAAAATTTATATCGTACATTAACAGCATCTAACATTAATACATATATTAGGGAAAAATCTGGGAGATTGAATCATGGAATGTAAAGGGGATTCAGTCAAGAGATAAAAGAAACCTGTTTTTACACCTTACTTTTACGTCTAAGGCAAATATAATACTAATTCAAGAATCCCATTTGACAAATGAGCAGTGGGTAAAGATTGGGGAGAGAAAAAAATAGATCAAACAGGTTATAGCATAAAACTAATAGTGCAGGGGTGGCTATAATAATCAAAAAATCATTCCCAGATAATATCACAAAATGCGATTCTGACAGAGATGGAGAATATGCAGAAACCTTGCTATAATGAAACCTATTTTAATCCTAAACATCTATGCCCTCTGTAGTAATCAACAGCACTTTTTATGCCCCTCTACAACATTTTAGCTGCATTTAAGAACCATTATATAATCATAGGAGGGGACTGGAATGCTTATCAAGATCCCGCATCTGATAGATCAAACCCCAAAAAAAACATATAATAAGCAAGCTACTGTTCCACTTATTGAGCTTAAACAGGATTTCAAACTTTTTGATCCCTTCAAACATAAAAATAAAGATCCCATAAAAGAAAAATTAATATTCTACTCACAATGCTACAAAATGTGGTCTAGAATGGATTTCTTCCTAATTTCAGACCTATTTCTAAGTATGAGTATAGAATGCTATATTAACACTAGATTTTTCTCTGACCATTCAAAAATTTAATTAAACATAAACTGGAGTGATAAACAAAACTTAAATGGAAGAGGTTACAATTGGTCTCTTAATCCCAACCTCCTATTAAAGTACGATATCACAGGAGGTATCAAAATATTCTCAAAAGACTTACTGGGTAAAATCCCTTCCTCTCAATACCCAGTGGGCATTGAATGGGCCACCATTAAATCTCAAATAAGGGGCTTCCTTATTAGTAAAGCTGTACTATACAAAAAAATCACAGAGGAAAGAGGAAACACTAATAAAAGAAAACATACACAAATTGGAACTAGAACTGCAGAAGTGCTTTAGAAAAAAAAACTGAGGAACAAATACTTAAATCCTAAAGAGACCCTTACTTATTGAAGGCCAAAACCCTCTCATTTTACAAAACAATAATCCTGGCCAAATATGCTGAGGGAGAACAAATACCATTTAGAGTTCCAGCTAGATTAATTTCCCTTCAAAAATCTACATCTACTATAACTGAAATTAACTACTTAGATAAGACATACTGTAGTAATACCGAAATTCGAAACCTATTTGAACAAATTTACACACAGATTTATGGAGCGCAAACTATTAACTAAATATAAAAATTGCCCCTCCAGAATTTATATTTTCCAAAACTAGATTCTAATCAACAGAAAATAATATCAGACCCTATTTCACAGCAGAAAATCATACAATAAAGAACTTAAAAGCTCATAAAGCACCTGGACCAGATGGTTTTATGTCAGAGTTTTACAAAAGTTTTACTCCGCTAATTGCTAGAATATTGCAACATCTGTTTAATTACATTATAAATAACAGTATTAATGATATTTACCTTAATGCTTCAAAAACAATTTTCATTCTAAAAGAATATGCAGACCCTAGAGACCCTAAGACCCATCTCTCTAATAAATCTTGATGTAAAAATGTTCACATCTATCCTTGCTAGTAGAATCCAAAAAATCATAACACCCGTCATTTCACCTGAACAATTTGGATTTACCCCTCACAGACAAACCTGTGACTATACCCTTACTCTTGAAGCCTTAATAACATTCGCAAATCAAAAGAAAATCCCAATTTTCACGATTGTAGTTGATGCATATAAGGCATTTGATATACTGAATTTAAGTTTCTTGCTATCAGTATTACCCTGTTTTGCTTTCCCTCCTAACTTCATTCAAATAATGAAAACACTATATGATAAATCCTACACAAATTTATATATAAATTAAAAACCTTTCCAATAGAATTATGATTAAAAATGGAACAAGACAAGGCTGCCCTTTATCCACATTTCTCTTCAACCTATATCTAGTACCACTTTTCCTTCTTATTAAACAGCATATCTATCACAATCCTCTAATACTCTTTAATAGTAAAGTATTCCTGACAGCTTATGCCGATGATTTAAATTTATACTTTTCTTATCCAAGCTCAGATATATCTAAACTACTGAAGGCCATTGATACTTTTTCAAAGCTATCTAATTACAAACTTAATTTAAACAAAACTACTATAGTCCCTTTAACCCCTCCTAAATTAGAAGTTATGTACTCACCATAACGTTCCATCTGAGTAGGTAGTTCATTTGTCTGCAACCTGTGGGTTACGGATCCGATATCGGATCCGAGCCGGCAACTTGTTTCAAGCTAATGGATCCGAGCTCCTAGCCCTTCCCTTCACCCATAATCCCCTGCTAACCCTCCATGACCTCAGATCGAGTTTGCCTCTCCATATATATCCAAGAAAGGATACCTAAAAACTAATAGATCCAAGAAGGTCAGGGGGAAATGGTTGCAGACAAATGAACTACCTACTCAGATGGAACGTTATGGTGAGTACATAACTTCTAAATCTGAAGTAGGAATGTTCATTTGTCAGCAACCTGTGGGACAGAGTCCCCAGCTACCTGCACCCTGGGTGGCCATCATGGAAGGATATTACGAAGCACCACAGAGCCAAAGGATGCTCTCCCTCTAGAAAGCAGGTCTAGCTTGTAGTGGTTGATAAAGGTATGAGATGAAGCCCAAGTGGCTGCAGAACAAATATCATCCAAAGGAACTCTAGACTTGAAAGCCGCAGAAGTAGAAATGGAGCGAGTGGAATGAGCACGAACTCCTTCTGGTGCGGGTCTACCCGAGGCTTGATAAGCTAGCAGGATACATTGGGAAATCCAGCGAGATAAAGATACTTTACAGATAGCTTTCCCCAAGTTAAATTTGGCAAAGGAAACGAACAGCTGGTCGGATTGTCTATGGCCAGCCGTCCTATGGGTATAAAAACGAAGCTGCCTATGAACATCCAATGAGTGCAGCTTGTATTCACCCTTATTTTGATATTTAGGAAGAAAACCGTAAATTTATGGATTGGTTTATGTTGGTTTCTGATGCTATCTTGGGAAGAAAGGAGGGATTGATCCTGAGGTACACTCTATCAGGGTGAAAAATCAGGTATGGAGGTTTTATAGAAAGAGCCTGAAGTTCCGACACTCTTTTCGCTGAAGTAATGGCTACAAGGAATGCCGTTTTCCATGACAAGAATTTGAGATCCACTGAAGCAGCAGGTTCAAAGGGTGGAGCAGTCAAGGCTTGAAGAACTAAAGTAAGATCCCATGGGGGTACGGCTTCTTTTACAGGAGGTCTAAGTAAAAAGGTACCCTTGAGAAAGGTTTTACACAATTTGGCTGACATCAAGGGTCCTGTGTCATGTCCCACATGATAATGAGAAATGGCTGCCAATAGCACTTTGACAGTTGAACAACTAGCACCTTCTTGAAAGAGTTCAGTTAGGAAGTCTAAAATGGATGGAAGAGGAGCCGTAAAGGGATCTAGCTCGCGGCGCTCCGCCCAGATGGAAAAACGTTTTCATTTGCTGTGATATACCTTCCTGGTGGAGGGCTTATGTGCTGCCACGAGGATGGCTTTGACTGGTGAAGAGATACCGGGAGTCCTAACTAGGAGTGGAACTGGAGCAACCAAGCTGTCAGTTTCAGATTGTCCAGGTTTGGAGTTGGCAAGTCCAATGGATGGGAGATGAGATCCGGGATGGGATCTAGAATCCAAGGGTGATTCACAAGGTGAGACCACAGGTAAGGGAACCAAATTTGTCAAGGCCAGAATGGGGCAATGAGAATAATCTTGCTCCCCAACTGCGAGGCTTTCTGTAAGAGTTGTATCATCATTGGAAGAGGAGGATAGGCATAGAGTAGACCGGGTGGCCAAGCATGCACCAGAGCATCTCTTGTAGATTCCCCTGGTGGGGGGATTAGAGCGAAGAAATTGTCGCATTTGGCATTTGATGGAGATGCAAAAAGATTGCAGCAGGGTTTCCCCCATGTTGCGAATATCTGCTTCGCTACTAGAGGATTGAGAGACCACTCGTAGGGGGTAAGAAGGGTGCGGCTGAGCTTGTCCGCTAGGATGTTGGTCCTCCCGGGAATGTGCATTGCAATCAGAAAGTGGTTGGTGGAGATTGCCCATTCCCACACTCTCATGGCTTCGCGGCAAAGAGGATAAGATCTGATTCCCCCCTGTTTGTTGATATACCAGACCACTGACATGTTGTCTGAGTGAATTGCAACCGTTCCTGCGGGGAGGAAGCTCTGAAGTGCTTGCAACGCTACCAGCACCGCTCTCATCTCCAGAACGTTGATATGCAGGGAGGTATCTGTATCGTTCCACGTGCCTTGGACTGTCCTGCCTGAGTAATGCCCCCCCACCTGAGGCGGGAAGCGTCCGTGGTCACCATGGTGATGGGGGGAGAGGTGCAGAAGGGACGGCCCGTATGGAAGTTTGATGCTTGGAGCCACCATAGTAATGCCCTTCTGCAAGCCTTGCTGATAGCAATGGGATGGTGGAGAGGAAGGGATAGGAAGGACCATTGCACTAACAGAGTCCATTGCAGGACTCGCATGTTCAAACGGGCGCATGGAAGGAGTGTAATCGCTGCTGCCATGGAGCCTAGTGCCCTCAGGATCAATTCCGCTGGTGAAGCCTCTGAGTGAAGGATAGCCCGCACATGAAGTTGAAGATTTCTGATTCTCTCTGCAGTTAGGAAGGCTCGCAAATCTCTGGTGTTTATTCTGGCACCTATAAATTCTATGATCTGTGTTGGAGCCAGTAGGGATTTGCCGACATTGATAGTTATGCCTAGTTGTGGGGCTAGATGGAGAAAGAAGTCTCTGGCTGAGCAAAGTAGATGCCTTGTTGGTGCGGTCAGGAGCCAGTCATCCAGGTACGGGAAGACCTGAATTCCCTGGAGTCTCAGGTGGGCCGCAATCACTGCTAATACTTTGGTGAACACCCGGGGGGGCTGTGGTGAGGCCAAAGGGAAGGACCCTGAACTGGTAGTGACTGGCTCCCAGCCAGAAGTGAAAGAACCTCCTGGATCGTTTGTCATTAAGATGTGGTAATACGCATCCTTGAGATCTATAGAGCACATCCAATCGTTCTCCCTCAGAAGGGGGAGGATAGATTGAAGAGTGACCATTCGGAATTTTTCCTTGGTTACTGACAGGTTCAAGCGGGAAAGGTCTAGGATGGGTCTCAGATCCCCCGTCTTTTTTGGCACCAAAAAGAACCTGGAGTAGAACCCTAATCTGAGCTGGTCTTGGGGGACGGGCTGGATGGCTTTTTTTCTTAGCAGCTGCTGAATTTCTGCAGCTGTGACCTCCCTGTGATCGGGCGGTACATCGGGGAGGTTCTTGGATTGGGGGACATGGAGAATTGGTATTTTGTACCCTCTGGATATGATGCAAAGCACCCAGCGGTCTGTTGTGATGGACTCCCATGCCGCTAGATGCTTCAAAAAACGCCCCCCGACTGCCTCCAGAGAGAAGCAGCCGGGCAACCCCTCAGAGCTGCTGCGCGGGCCGTTCAGAGAAAGGTTCTCTGGACCTGAAATTTCTTGGAGCCCCTCTGCCCCTAGGGCGACGTCCTCCCTGTCCACCTCTGCCACGGTAGGACTGGTTGTCCGGAGCTGGTTGGGAATGCTGTGATTTTCGGAACCACATCTTCTTCTGACCCTTTTGGTTCCTTGAAAAGGACGGCTGGGGAGCAGAGAAGCGGACTCCGATGGCAGACAACGTCTTCCCGTCTTTCTCGCTCTGGACAAGCATCTCGCGAACTGTTTTGCCAAAAAGAGCAGAACCATCAAAGGGGGCGCTTTAAAGGGCTCCGTAAAGTCGCAATGACGGAGCCAGGCCTGACGTCTCATGACTAGGCCTGCTCCGCTGGCTCTAGCGGCTCCCTCTGTGGCATGGGACAATAGCCGCATAGAGGTGTTTGAAATAGATCTCAGAGTGGCCATTCGGGTGGAGTACAATTGTTTGTCCTCCTCCGACATGGACTCTGGGGGGGGATGCAGCGTATTCTTTGATAAGATCCCGCTGCATCCTGATGACATGTGCCATATAGTTCAGAGACCTTACTGAGAAGGTCGCTGAACTAAAGACTCGCTACCCTAAGCGATCCATCAAATGGGACTCTTTGTTCGGTGGATGGACTGAGGGACTCTCTTGAGCCAATTCCCTCTTTGTGGCTGCCGCTGTCAACATGGAATCTACAGGGGGGCCCTTACTCCAATGAGACCAGTCTGAGGGGGGGGGGCTAAGAATCCTATCTGGTCGTTTGGGTATTGGCTCCAAGGTGTCCAGATCCTTCCATGCCCTGGTGGTAATAAGGTCCACCAGGGGATCGGCTGGAGGGGACACCCAGGAGGTAGATGGGCCTGCCTCGAATGCCTCCAGAAACACGGACTCATCAGAGGAAGACTTGGGGGCAGACCACCCACCTCTGATTCTTAGCATCTCCATGATGTCTCCAAAGGAGACATCCTCAGGGGGTGATCTTGGGGAGCCTTCCCCTTCCTCCAAGTCCGTGTCCTCGGTTAAGGACTCAGGGGAGTCCACGTGCCTCCTTTTGCACTTATGCTTGCGGGGAGCTTCCTCGGGGGGACTGTCCGAGGAGGCCTTGCCAGCAACATCTTGTTCCAGTGGAACTATCTGTGAAATCGAAGCAGGCTGTCCCTTTGGCCGGGTGATGGAAGCCTGGCCCAGCAGAGAGGGAGTGCAGGTTGGAGTCGATGCAAGGGCCGGGGGTCCGGATGCTCTCAACAGACCCCTCTCCACAACATCGAATGCCGAGGGAGAGCCACTCTCCAATGGATCCGGAAGTCGGCTCCCACTCGGATCCAATGAAGGGATCGGCGCCGAGACTGTCGGATCCGAGGGACCAGTGTGCTCCGACGTGGACGGAGCCGAAGGCACACTGAATCCCCCGGATCCGAAGCTTGGACCATGGCTCCGAGAGGTCAGATCCGACAGACTCGAGGGTAGGGTCAGATCCGAAGTACCAAGTACTGTCGGCGCCGACCCACCCCCGGCTCCAAGGCTGCTCGGCTCCGAACCCGGGTAGCGGGTTGGAGAAGGAGCAATTGGGTGGAAAAAAGGTGTCGAGCTCCCCCCCTGAGGGGGGGGGGGGAGGCAAGAGCACTCCCATCTGCAGCTGAGCCAGGATGAACCTTCGCATCATCTGGTCCAAGTTTGCATCAGATAAACTGAATGTGGATCTAGAAGAGGCCACCGAGGCAGGCCTGGAATGCCGCCTCGATGACCTCGACGGAGATTGGGTCTCCTCCTCCTCAGGCCCCGGGGGAGAAAGAAGGGGATCGGATCCGAGGAGGAGGAGACCTAGAAGCAATGGAGGGAGAAGCCTGCTTAGCTGGCGGGGCCGAAACGGAGGTCTCGGCCCGCCGCTTGTGGTGCTTCTCCTCCGTTCCTGGCCTCCCTGTCCTCCGACACTTTAGCGGGAGTTTGAGTCCCAGTCGGAGGCAGGGGGGCAGGAGTGGCAACCATCACAGGCTGTGATGGAGCCACAGGAGTAGCAGAGGTAGCGGAGGCCGAAGCTGAATCCAGGGGTAGAAGTCCCGCCAGGACCAGCTTCAACTTCCATTCTTTCAGTGCCCTGGGGTTGAACGCTGCACAGATAGTACAGCCCGAGGTGAGGTGTTCAACCCCAAGGCACGACCGAGTGTGGCCATCAGCTGGGGAGAGCTTATGGCCACACTCGCACATTTAGAAAATATGGCTTTTGGGGCCTCAGCCATTCCCTTTTTTTTTTTTTTTAACTAAAAAAGAAGAAAACAACTACACACACACACAGGCCCCAAAAGAGACACAACAAACACTCACACACTAGCGACCAGCAAAGGGAGGGTATTAACTAAAATTTAAGGAACCTAACACAGACACACTTTACAAATATTACTTTAAGCTAAAAAAAAATTTCCTGACTAGAAATAATTCGAAAAGTTAACTTTTTGTTTCACTTATCTGACGGAGCTCAAAAAGATCCAGCCATCACAAGCGCGGCAAACTAGATCTGAGGTCATGGAGGGTTAGCAGGGGTTTATGGGTGAAGGGAGGGGCTAGGAGCTCGGATCCATTAGCTATAAACAAGTTGCCGGCTCGGATCCGATATCGGATCCGTAACCCACAGGTTGCTGACAAATGAACATTCCTACTTCAGATCTAATGTTATTATATCCATATTTAGACACAATCAAAATAAAACAATATATCAAGTACCTTGGGATTACCTTTTATCCAAACAAAAAGGAATTTTAGCAAAATATAGTATAGGACTGTAACAGATGGAATAGCCTAAAATTACCCTTTCGATCAAAGGTTGCTATAATCAAGATGAATATATTACCTAGATTACTGTATATTTTCATGACCTCCCAAGTGATAGTCTACAATAAAGTCTTTAAATGCTACACACATTTTTAGCTAAATTTATATGGTCCCCTAAATCTGTAAGGATATCATACCACAAACTAATGCAACCGAAACTAAATGGGGGGACTTAATCTTCCGGATTTCAGATTGTATTTCGATATTATTAATAGTAGTGGAATAATAAAAATCATGGAACACAACCCAATAAATCACACTTGGACACCTATATGGATAATACTATATTATAATATATAAAATCACTCAATTTTAATCCCAAAGCATTTCCTTTTCTTAATAAAAAAGAATTGCTAACTTAAAAGATCATAGACCCAATAAAATACTTTATCGCTAATTTGCAAAAGCTCTTTGCAGCTTTAAATTTATCAGCAGCTTTGGAAACTTTACAACCCTTACATCTTAATCCAAATCTGAGATTCAATAACTTAATGCTTAATCTAAATAACTTCCCCTTGTTAAAGCATAAATGGATTTTGGACTTCTTCCCCTTTCGTGATTGTTCTATCACAGAAATAAGAACTCATCTTAAGCTACCTAAAACCTATACAATTATTCTAAGGCAAATTAAAGAGCTATGCTTTCAATACCTCTATGACAGTAATATAACAACTGGGGACACAGAGAACTTAGTCCCTGTGGAAGCTTATGTTATATAGAGAAAAAAATGATATCAAATACATACAAGTTGATAACTGTGATTAAATATCAAAATGATACACTCTTCTCTAAACTATTGGCTTAAAATGAAACCTTCGATCTCGAAGCAACAGATAAAACAATCAATTAAAATAACTTCCAAGATATTCCCTCTGAAAAAATTGAAGTACACTCAACTCATGATCATTAATAATTCCTATTCTACCCCCATGGTTCTACATAAAATTAACAAATCCAATCCACCAGTTTGTCCTTACTCTGAGTTCCAAAAAGGGGACTTACTCCTTCTTTTTGGAGTTATAAATGTGTATACAAATTATGAAATTCCCTAATGATCCAACTTCAAAAGATGGGATATGAAAAACAACGTTGACATGGGAATTGACACTACTTCATATCCTTCCCATGATTATATCACCATATCAAACTCATGTTCTAATTACCCTCTTCCTTTTAATGAAGCTTTTCAATGCAACTAAATGGATGGATAGATTTGCAATTACATGGGGAGATTTTAAACAAATGGCTACCAAACACTTACTGGCATATAAATTGGTTATTTACAATAATAAAAAAAGATCCAATCTACTGCAAGTTTGGGAAAAGCTATTTAGCATTATATCTTCCCAGTAACCATTAGTATTTCCTTCCCCTTGTGCAGTCTGTTTTATACTGGATATTCAATCTGCCCCCATGTTGTTCCATGCGTGTTTTCTTTATGAAGTATCTGTATGTAAATACATGGTTTAAATAGTTGAATGGCACAGATGTAAATAAGTGTATTATAGTTTTATGTTTGATTGGTATAATTCTACTCATACATTAATGACTGTATTTTTCTTTTGTGAACATGTCGTCTGTTAATATAAAATCAAATAATTTTTTTTTTGAAACAAAAACTGTTGTGATTTGGGGCAGCTCCACATAAAATGCAGATAATTGCTCTGGGCAGTGTTGCACTGCTAACAGTTGCTATTATTGATTTTGATACAACTGTTACTAGAAAATGGTGGATAGTGATATATATTCAGAAGCTTGAATCTGGTAAAGAAGATCAAAGGGACTGTTCTAAAGTTAAGTGAGTTCCTGATAAATGAAGACCAGCATTTTTCCTCCACTTCTTTTCCTAAGTAAATTATTCCAATCCTTCATGTTCTGGTCTGTAAACCTAGTTTCTTCCCTCTGTAGAAAGGCACACAAAGACAAGGAGATAATGAAGACTGGTTGACCCACTATAGACAGGATGTAGACCTGTCAGATTTCTTATTCTTGTAGGTTTATCTGTATAAAAAAATCTGTGATCTGGAGGTACTTCCACAGGTTAGATTTCCCACTCAGCTACACTCCTTGTAATCCCCTGCAAACTAAGAAACTGCCCTGTTCTGTGGTCTAAAAAATCTTCCCAAAAGAGGATGCCCTGTAATTATCAATCTTTCCAAAGCCGAAAGTAGCAATCACTTAATTATAAGGTGTATGCCCAGATTTTGTTCTGTTCCATATGTTTCTGGTTGACGAGGAAGACCTTTTTAAGATTTCTAACTAATCAACCTGGGCTACATGCACTGCTTCACCTATATAGTGTCAGCATTATCCTAATTTCCCAATTTCCAGAGACAGCCAGATGGGTGGCCGCAGACCTGGGCTGCAGATATTACACAGACCTTGGCTGCAGATATTGGGTGCATGCAGTGGTGTAGGCAAAGTGGCGAAAAGTTGGTAATGTCAACCTTCCTTACCTCTAAAGGAACCCATAACTTTGTTCTAGCTACCTGAGGAGTTTTGTCTTTCTTTAGTGCATTTGTCACCACTCACTGCAGTTTGGAAGGATAACTTGTGAATGCAAGCTGTGGTAGATACCTAGCCAAGAACAAGGATTTAGGCAAAATAACCATTTTTACATAATTTATCTTGGCCAAAAAATGTAGTTTTAACTTCTTCCATCTTGAAAGTATTGCTGTTATTTCTTGTAAGAGGAAATCTGCAATGCATTCCAAAAAACAATCTCATGGCATCTGTAAATGTTATCCCATACAGGAGATTTCCTATGCTACTGAGAACCCATGTATTGACAAAATGTCAATTAGTTTTTTACATGTGGGGTTTATGGGCAGCAAGTGAAATGTATGCTTCTTTAGTTTTATACCAGAGAGAGAACTTAACATATATAACTTAACTAACTTAACCAGAGAGAAGTACAGAACTAACTAAAAAAAAGCCGCCAAGAAGTACAGAACTAACTCAAAAAACAAGCCACCCTGGTGGAATCACAAAATCAATAGGCTGTATAACAGAAGGAAGAAAATCATGGCAAAAATTAGGAAGTGCAGCACACAGCAGGATAGAAGTACTCTCGTCAAACTAAACAAACAACTCAGAGGACAAATAAAGTCTACCAAAGCCACATTTGATGTAAATTTGGACTCCCAGGCCAAGGACAACAGTAAGGCATCCCCTAGCTATGTCCACACCCTCAAAGGCAATGCACAGTTCTGTGCAGAGTTCTTTGTAAATTCAGCCACCTGTACTGAGCCAGAAGATATAGCAAACCTAATGGCTACCAAATTCAGCTCCAACTTTACCCCTCTCTCCAGTAAACCTTCCCTCAGAAAATACCATCAAATATAATTCCCCCTGCTATCACTAGGGAACAGGTCCTTAATGCTTTCTCTGAGGCCAAGAACACTGCATCAGTGGGCCCAGGCAATATCCCAAGATGCCTTCTAAATAGCATGAAACATGACCTATCAAACCCTCTGGAATTTTTATTTAATTGTAGCCTCCAAACAGACTTCAAGCCTTATAAATGGAGAACAGCAACAGTCTTACCTCTCCATAAAGGTGGGCCATCTATAGACCCTGGAAAATACAGACCCATAAGTCTCACTAGTCTTATATGCAAAGCCATGTAAAGAATTATCATGAAAATGATCAATAATGACATAGTACAAACCCATATGTCACCCAGTGGATAGCCAACTGGCTCATAGAGAGAACCCAGGAATTTAAAATTAGGGAGTCCACCTCTACATAAGTGGAGTCCCTCATGGATTAGTCCTTGGACCACTCCTTTTTGGCATTTACTTTTCTGAAGTCAAGGCCAATGTAAATGGTCTCTGGCTGACTAAATTTGTAGATGATTGCAAATTAGGAGTTGTCCTTGAATCCCATACCAACACAAATGTTCTCTAGGAAGGGCTGACATAGACAAACAACTGGTGTCAGAGACATGGGCTAAAACTAAATGCCAAGAAATGCATAATATATCCTTCAGGAAGTTATCCACACCTGATAACTATCATATTAACAATACACCCCTTAGAGATAACCCAGTAGTCAGGGACTTAGGAACACACACAGACAGTAATCTAGCCTTTGACCATCATGTGTCTACAGTAGTGACAAAATCATTCTATGTTGCACAATTTACAAATAAATGTAGGGTATCTAGGTCAAAGGAAGTCTTTGTTCCACTGTATTCGGCATTCATCAGACCTATCAATCAGTACAATGCCCCATTTTTTATATCACTAACATGGCACATCCAACAAATGGAATGTCCACAGAGGTTCCTCACTAAAAGAATAGAGGGTGTAAGTAAAATTTCCTATGCAGACTCCCTCAAAGCCCTATTCCTGTATTCTGTCTCCTAAACGCTGTTGAGAGGAGATCTATGGCTGGCATACAGGGCATTGTCAGACCCCATTCTGATGGACTTACTGAATCAGAAAAACAAACAGCACCAAAATTATTTAAACCTTGTCTGTGATATAAACCAGACCAGATGGCTTAGTGGTTAAGGTCTTCGCATCCCATGCACAAGGTGCAAGGTTCGATCCCCCTATAGGGGGAAGAGTTGTACAGACTAATCACTTTGGGCATCTACTGTGGTGCGCAGTTTCCTCAAGATAGGAGAACACAGATCACTGACTGCACACTGTGGCAGGGTTAGCCACTCGATGGTGTAAAATATGCCTTTAGGTGATTCCGTCATGTTGACTAATGTTGCCAAAAATGGGCATGGGTAGTTACCAGTGATAAGTGGGTTGAGAACCCGGCCTACTCTGACTCACACCAGGGACCCTTGCTAAAAGTGGGAGAGGTATATGTGCCCCTATTGGCCAGTGTGTGCCTGCCATAAAGCCCAGCAGCACTGGGTCAATAAGCTACTGGCTAGCCAGTGTCTAGTTGCTCAGCCCTGGTTACCTGGGATAGCTCTGTTGAGTGAAAGCTGGATGTAAAATCAACCAACCTGCCAAACATGAACTGAGAATTGCTACCCTTAATGTAGGTTCACTGAGAGGACACAGTTTGGAAGTGGATGACATGATGATACAGAGGAGGCTGGACATCCAATGTATCCAAGAGATGAGATGGAAGGGCAGTGCAGCAAAGCCACTTGGCTTGGGATCCAGAGTCTACTACCCGGGTGTAGGAATTGTGGTGAGAGAGAGGCTTCAAAAGGCAGTAAGGGATATCATCAGAGTTAATGACAGACTCATGGCAGTCAGACCCCAGTGTAATGATAGGGCAGTATTCATAATCTCAGCCTATGCCCCACAGCAGGGTTGTGATAGTGATGAAAAGAGTGCATTCTGTTAGCCGTTGTACGACCTGCTAGATAAAGCAGGAGAACATGAATTGGTGTTGATAATGGGTGACTTGAATGCACATATCGGGACAGACAGTAAAGGATATGATGGATGCCTGGGTCCACATAGGTGGGGCAACAGGAATAAAGAAGGAGAAGCCATTCTAAACTTCTGTCTGGCAAATGGCTTGATAGCAGCCAACACATGGTTCAGAAAGAGAGAAAGTCATAAGATCACATACAACAGTAGTCAACATGCAACTCAGGTAGACTCCTTCCTAGTAAGGAAAAGTGACTTGGGTAGACTCCAGGATTGCAAAGTCATCCTCAGTGAAACAGTCAACCCACAGCATAAACCACTAGTTGCCACAATCAGCTGCAAGCAGTAGTCAGAGAAGGCTCTAAGGTCAACAGAGACCAGGCTGAAGACCTGGAAGTTGATTGGAGAGAAAATACAACAGTTCAAGGAATTACTCAGGGCTCTAACACCCAAGAAGAGGAGGAAATAGGTGGAGTTGAAGAAGAATGGCAGCGCCTAAAATCAGCATGAGTTAGGACTACAGAAAAGATATGTGGCTGAGCCAGGTATGGAAATAAGGTACATAAGGAAAGCTGGTGATGCAAAAGTTCAGGAAGCCATCAAAAGAAAGAAGGAGTGCAGGAAGAAGTGGGAGATAGAAAAGACTGGCCAGGCAAGGAAGGACTACTGGTAGGCTAACAAAGAATCTAAGAAAGAAGTTGCAATAACAAAGAATAGGGCATCAGAGGCACTCTACCAACTTCTGGAAAGTGACTCAGTAAGGGGCACAAAAAAACTATATCAGGTTGCAAGGCAAAGACAGAAAGATAGAGAAGATAGTCAGACACCCTTCCTAAGTGATGCCAGCAACAACCTGCTCACCAGTCCAGAGACTATCAAAGGCAGATGGAAGGAGTATTTCCAGCAGCTTCTGAATGAAGAAAACCCCACAAAAGCTGTACTGCCCCAGAAACAGCCTACAATGAGAGAAGAAGAGGAGCCCATCCTAGAAGAAGTAAGAACAGCACTAAGGAAGATAAAGTCAGGTAAAGCAGCAGGCTCAGATGAGGTTACAGCAGATATGATAAAAATACTGGGTGAGATAGGGGAGAAATGGCTCCTGAGGGTACTAATAGCAGTGTGGAGAGAAAGGCGTATCCCAGATGACTGGAGAATAAGCATACTCATGCCAGTGTACAAGAACAAAGGGGACATCCACAACTGTGGGCAGTACAGAGGCACCAAACTCCTATCACATTTCATGAAAGTTCTGGAGAGGGTGATTGATAAATGGATATGCAGAGTAGTAGAATGTAAGATGGAAGATGAGCAGTCTGGATTCAGATCAGGATGCAGCACAACTGGCCTAATGTTTGCATTGAGACAGATACTTGAGAAGAAGCTAGAGATGAGAAGAGAGTCCAACTGGGCATTCCAAGACTTGGAGAAAGGATATGACAAGGTCCCAAGAAAGCTGATCTGATCAGTACTGTGGTGGTTTGAAGTCGCAGAAAGTGGTAGAATTAGTGCAGAATATGTATAAGGACCAAATGACAAAAGTACCAACAGTGTTCGGCCTCACAGAGGGGTTCCCAGTGGGAGTGGATGTACATCAGAGTTCAGCACTCAGCCCACTGCTATTCATACTGGTGATGGACTACATTAGCAAACAGGTTGAAGGGGAGGGATCAACAAATCTGCTGTATGCAGATGATGTGGCAGTGCAGGCTGACTGAGCTAGAACTTTAGCAAAGGATAGGAGAATGGAATGCAAATCTGAAGGCACATGGGATAAAACTAAGCACAGCTAAGATGGTGATAATGGAGCAAATTGGGGAAATAAGAAGAAGATGAGAATAGAGATAGAAGGGAAGATAGTGGAACAGGTAAGCAGCTTCAATTATCTGGAAGGGGTAGTTGAGGAGAAGGGTAGTCTGAATGAAGAGGACAAAGCTAGAATCAGAGGGTCTGCAGCCAACTGGCATAGAGTATCAGGTGTAGTCTAGGACAGAAGAATGTCAAAAAAGCTGAAAAGTAAGGTGTACAAGACAGTGATGTGACCAGTACTACTGTATGGTACAGAAACCTGGGCAGAAAAGGCAGAACATTTGAAGAAGTTAGAGGTGATGGAAATGAAGTGCCTGAGAAAGGTCGTAGGATGCACACTGTGGGACAGGCGAAGAAATGAGGACATAAGAGCAGAAGCCAAAGTAGCTCCAATTGCAGAACATCAAAGAGAACAGATTACGATGGTTTGGGCGCATGTGTAGAAAAGCAGAAGACAATCTGGTTAGGAAGATTTGGGACAGACAGAAAGAAGGTAAGTGGAAATGAAGACATCCAGCAAAGAGGTGGATGGATTGTGTGAAAGAAGATCTGCGACAGTCAGGCATGAGTGCTGAAGAAGGCAGGAGTGTGGCACTGAATCGACAGAGTTGGTGACAGATAACATGATACCCTGACCCCATGTACAAAAATGGGAAAAAAGGTGGCTGATGATGATGTGATATAAACAGGACCTGGCAGAGAGACAGGTATGTATCCCAGAGACTACCCTGTCTCTGGAACAGGCTCCTCATCCATGTGAAGCAGAGTTCCTCCCTAACCTAATTCAAGTGCAACTTGGACAATTGGATGGGGAACAGGCAATTCATCCCTGGCTTTGCACCTATGTCTCTAATGGACACAGGAAACCTGTAAATGGTTCATCTCCCAGGCTCTTGCTTGCAAATGTTTCATCTCCCAAGCCCCTGCTTACACTTATCAAGGGTACCAGAACTTGTCAGAGATTTGGGATGCATGGGTAGGCTTAAAAAGGCCCTTGTGGTCATTAGCCTAGGAAACACCTATGAACCTATATAATAGTTGCATTATCCAAGGCAAGTCTTCTACTGGGTTTCTTGACCAAATTGTTCCATCACCTACAAGCCACATGGAAGTAAGAATTTCTCTGAGAACAATGGGATGCCAGTCTGGGGGTATGGTTGCCTAAGATATCCTGCCAGGGTTTCAACAGCTAAGATGAAAAGCAGGAGCAAGCACTCTTGTCTGGTACTCCTGTGCAGTGTGAAGAGCTGTGAGCTACAACTATTCACTCTGACATAAGCCTGGGATTTATAATATAAGACCCGATACATCCTAATACAATATTCAGAAAAACTGTTGTGGGATAGGGCCTCCCAAATGAAGTCTCAAGCCCCCGGGTCAGTTCCGAAGGTCCAGAATACAAAACAGACCAGGGAACTCAAGTAGCTTTACCTAACTTCAACATGTTTTGCCCCACCTTTAGCAACTCCAGGGCCTCCTTGTCTCCTATTTACAAACCCTTGTTGGGAGGAAAGAATTAAGGGTGGCAAAAGGGAATTGATACTTCTAGCCAACATTGGCTTGTATTTTTGCTCCTAATTACAGAATGGATATTGGCTTACAACTTGACAGTGTTGTGTGGTCTTTGCCTGGCTTATACAGTAGTAGGAGGTTTGCCAGCCTGGTACATTAGGGGAGATAAACCATCTATAAAGCTTTCTTTGTAAAGTGTGGTCAGGGTAAAGCAAAGATCGTTGCTACATATCTATATTGCTACATATCTATATAGCTATAGGCAACACATCGAGGCTTAGGCTTTCCCTGGATTAAGACTATCAAAGGCCTTAGACATTTTGTTCATTTGGATAGGTTGCCCTAGGTCATTCATGTCTCCTATCCTTGTCAGGTGTAAACCTTCTAAAACAGTTTTCAATTCCCCCCTACTGGCACTGGATGTTGACTGATAGAGTCTAATAAATATTCACCTAGGAAATTAATAATTTGGATGGGGTTTTGCATAAGATGTCCCTCACTATCCTGTAGCACTTCTATCCTGGTTTCCCTTCTTCTTTCCCTTAGATTAGGAGCTAGGAAGTTGATGAGCTCTGTCAAACCTCTCTTGGATAATAATGAAATGTAGACCCTTACATTTTAATTATACATCTTCATGCACCCCAATAAACTGCCATATTTTATATTTGACATTTTGTATATACACAGTTTGAATAGTTGATGTTCATAGTCCCTGATAATATTTTCATTAGTGCTGCAACGTTTCCTCTTAAGATGCTTCCCTATGCTTTGCAAGTAGTGTTTGAAAGACTACAAACTGACAAAAATATGTGAATCCCATGTATATCCAGTATATCAAAACAGCATTTCGAACATACCAAATAGTGACTATGCCACAATGAACACTACCCTCCTAGCATAGCACCCCTGAGTCTACACCGAAAAGAACAGATTATTAGACAGGTTATCAGCTCCCTATTGAAATATCAGTACTCGAAATGTTGTGTACAAACAAGCCAAAAAAAAAGACCATAAACACAGGAGCAGAAAGAATTTCAAAAATTGCTCTTCTCCTTAAAACTTCTTTTTGCAGGGAACGGCAAGCCCCCTGCACCCCCTGAACCTACACATACCAACTCCAAGATTACCATACATCAGAGAAAAGGGAATATTTTGGGAAATGGCAGCTCAGTGTAGCAGAAGACCCCTCCTTCACTTGAAGTGCTGATTGGGTGGGGCACTAGATCATGGGACTGGCACAGGGCGGACGTTCGACCAGCTATGCCTCTGCTTTACTTTTACCACAGTAACTTTTGTCTCTTCATTGCCTGCTTCTTGATAGTCCTGTTTCCAATGAACCCAGTTTGTTCAATTTACAGAAGGAAACCAAGGACTGTTTTCACATTCCATTTCTTCTTTGGGATTATTACTATGAACCTCTCCCTCTCTGACTCAGACAGACACCCTTCATTACTTAAATGGTTGGAACCTATTGAAAAGTTTTCTTATCATGTACTCTGGGTTCTTCTGATTCAGTTTCTGCACTGACTTATTTCACTAGTTTAACAACTAGGGTTTTATATTAAGAATCAGTAACAAGTTTCAGACAATACATGTGTTCTTCTATTCCTTCCTGGGAAAGCTGCAGGATATAGTACTTTGTAGAGTTTGAATTTATACGTATAATATAACACTCCTTCCTGTCTCAATGAGCACATATTACTTCTAACCTCCTCTTTTTTTTGTTAGCCCTTTCCTTTCTTTCCCGTCCACCAATGCCATACATGTGACTAACATGGCATTGACACAGAGACAACATTCAGAATCTATATGCTCAATCTATTCTAGTAGTCACATTAGCACATTCCATTGGTAAATTTTCACCATTAACACATCTGTTCAATTTATATTTTAATAGGTGCAGCATTTACATTTTCATCTGTATGCTGTTTAGAAAACACAGTTTTTTTTTCAAGTATAGCACTCTTGTTAGTCATTAAGTAGTGTTTAGCAATGTACTCACTCTTCCCAGATCTAAAACATATTAATGCAGTTATTAACATTTTTGGTGTGTTCACATGCATTTGCACACTCTGCATTACAGTATTAGGTTATTCAGTTTTAATCAGTGCTTCATTGACTAGCAACCTTTCATTTTGCACAAACAATTTAGCTTTACTCTTCGCATCATTCTGAAAAGATCAGGTAAATTTCTGGGAATACCCTTTTGAATTAAACTGCTGAAACATCTATTATTTTCCATGTAGTACTCACTTCTGGTTCTAACCATACATTTAAAATGCGCTCAGGACTTCAAAGCAAGTTGTTAAGACTTTCTGTATTATTGTCTATCTTCAATAAACTCACTGAGACACAAAAACAATTTAGGGCAAGACATTTATTTTTTAGAATAAATTGGCAGCATAAAGGGAAATCTAACATAATCTCAAATAACCTAAACTAACACAACAGAACTACAGAACTTAAGTAAATGAAAACAAGTCTACATGACACTATTCTAGAAAACTCCCTTCTGATTACAATTCAAATCATTAACTGGCAGCAAAAATATGCAATCATCACTCATAGACTGCTGAAACTTGTTACATTTCAGCATATTCTCATACACAAGTGCTATATTCCCATGACTTCATCCATGCAGTACACAAGCAATTCTGTATTCATTACAGAATATGTAACAAACCAAAGACAAACTAACTGCTTCTCTTTCACAATCAATGTTCTATAATAATCCTTTTGTTTCATAACAAAGCAGTACTATGGCTTTATTAAAAGTAGTTGCTATACCCATGCCTTTCGGAATACAAACATGTTTCTAGTCTGAAATACAGAAATCCATTTTGACAGCTGTTCCAACACTTATATTTTAGCACTTTTCCCTCTAACAGTTCTGCCCTTGAATCACCCTTTATCAATAAATCATGCAAAACATTCTTAAGAAAGTGGGTATGAGAGATCTGAGATAAAAAAAAAAGCTACTTCAGATAACCATCTGATCTTTCGATCTTCCAATTTACACTGAGAAATCACTCAACAAGACAGATGTGAGGTGCAAGAAAAATGAGCACTTAGTTAGAAATATATCTACTGCTTGGAGTGATTAAATAGCAGTACTCACTCCATGCATTTATATACATACATACTCCATCATTATTATTAATTCCCGAGTACATATTTTGTACTATTTTATTAATGTCCTTTCCATGAAGCATAGTAATGCTAGAATAATAAATAATACAACTAACAGCATTTTAAAAGTTTTATTCCACTTGGAAAAAGATTGGTTATGCATGCCATAGTCAGCCATCAAATCCATTGGTGTATAGAACATTTACAATTATTAAGGTGTATCCAAGTAATTTTAGTCTCATTTCTCTGTCTGAAATGATTGTGCACTATTTTATCTCACAGATTCTCCCCTTTCCCACCGAGAATAAATGCATTTTATTTACCTGTGTTAACTCCAGAAATACCTGTTTGTCTCATACAAGTTAATATTTGTCCCCCATTATTTCCTGCTGCATTATGACTGCCATTTTACATTTACCCCTTATTTATTCACATTTCTCACTATGCTTTCACAAGCTAATCTGCAACCTTAATTTTCTTTCTTTTTGTCCTGATATGTGTTAACATCATGTCTTCTGTATTCTGCTATTTCCCGAAATAAATTTTTTAGTGTTCTTTTATTTTATGTTCCATTATACATTGCCCACTGAAGTCTGGTACACAATATTCAGAATGTCACTAAATAGCAAAGAACATGTTATTTTACCCTTTAAACTGGTATCTGAATACTGTCAGCTAGGAGGCTGTCAGGCCATTTTTTCCTTTTGTGCATATTACAAAAATCACATACACATCTTGTGCATGCCATGAAAATCATGTACACATCCTATGCATGTTGAGAGATATTGTGCAGATGTCCTACTGATCACTGTTCCGGTATTCCTGACATATGGGGTTGTCACTGCTGACCCCCTCCATGGTACCAAAGCTTTACCTTCCCTAGGCTGTACATCTAATGCATGACCTCAGCTCATATGCCTTAGGGTATAAAGATGGATGTACGAGCATGGATCCTCAGACCATCTCCAAGCCAGTAGCCTGAAGACTACTGAGAGAAGAGACTGGTCAGCTAGGAAGGGTAGCTAGAATTGGTAAGAAAACCCTCCTTATCCATGTAAGAGACCAAATGCTAGAACAAAGGAGAAGAGACAACTGAAGATGGAAGTGAGTAAGAGAAGAGTGGATGGAGGGTGGGACAGAATACTGCAACAGTGATCACTAGGACTTCTACTGTTATGGCAAGTTCTTACACTGCTATAATATGTCCTGAATCAAATCATTGTTGCAGTACTCCTGACATATGGGTAATTCCCAGAGCTGAAGGAAGAAGGAAGGGTGCCAGGTTATTGAGAAGAGATATCCAGCAGTCTGGACAGGACTGACCTAACACAGGCTGTATTGAGCCTGAAGCAAGCATCAATTTTGTAGTATTTGTTAAAGGTGTGTACACAGGACCAAGTGGTTCACTCCAAGATAGACCTGAAGTGTATTCTTTTGTGAAAAGCTCCTGAGGAAGCAGCTGCCCTAGTGGAATGCACTTTAAGGCAGTAAGGTAAGGTCTTACCATGGTGTGAGCAGCAGAAAAAAATAGCCTTTGAAATCTAGGCTGCAATAGTTTGTTTGGCGACCATATCCTAAACTTTGAAATCCAGGCTGCAATAGTTTGTTTGGAGAACGTATCCTTTATGACCCCTAAGGTGGGGCAGCCAAACAGCTGATCAGTCTTTCTAAAAGATTTAGTTTTATCCAGGCAAAATTTAAGTTGCATGTGAATGTTTGTAGAATGTAAGATCCTTTCCTCTTGTTATGGGGATTGCAAACCAGGACAAGGCAAGATGATCAAGAGCCAGTGATTGTAGGATATGTAGTAAAGTTTATGATTCACCATATCAAAAGCTTTGGATAGGTCGATGAAGACAGAGGAAGATAGATAGTTATTGTTACGGTTAGTGTTAATGGAGTTAGTGAAGGAGAGTAAAGCAGTAGTGGTACTGTGTGAGGGTCTGAAACCATGCTGACAGTTAGAAAGTAAGTTGTTGTTGAGAAGGTGATTTAATACTTGTTTGTGAATACATTTTTCCATGATTTTTGCGATTGGTGAGAGGAGAGCTATTGGATGAAAGTTAGAGAAATCATTAGAGTTTCCTCCTTTATGTAGTGGGATGATATGAGATATTTTCCAGATAGAGGAGAAGATTCCTTCCTTTATAGATCTATTGATCAGGATGGAAATAGGGTAGGCTAAGGCTTTGGCACCTATCTGTAAGAATTCTGCAGGCAGTTTGTCTGCAGAGGGAGTGGTGGGTTTTAACTTTAGGAGCAATGATGTGATAAAGGAGGTAGAGACTGGTTGTAATTGGAGTGTAGGAGGTGGATTTAATGTGGATGGAGGAAGATTTGAGGTATCAGGAGATAGATGACTAGCTAGTGTTTGGATAGTGTTTGTGAAGAATGAGTTGAAGTCATTTGCTGTTTGTTTAGGGTTTTCTGGGTTAGAGTCCTGGGGATTAGGTGTAATGGAGTGACCTGGAGACAGAAGATTATTAATACTGGCCCAGAATTTTTAGGTTCCTTACTAGTGATGTTCTGCAGCTGAAGGTAATAGTTTTTGTCGGTCAGGATAGCTCTTTTAGTGCTGTTTCTAAGCTCTCTAAATTTTTGACGATCAGTTTGATTTTTAGTGGTGCGCCATTTTGACCACGATTTATTTCTAATAATGATTTCATGCCTAGTATTATTAGTTAGCCAGGGTGCTACTTTTGATTTGGTTCTGATGGTACGAGTTGGGGCATGTTGGTCTAGAATTGATAAGAATGTAGAGTTAAAGTAATCTACTGCTTCATTAAGGGGAAGATATTTCAATGAGGACCAATTACAATATTTTAGATCAGCTAGAAAATGTTCTGAGTTAAAAGTCTTTTTTGTTCTTAGTGTTCTAAGTGTGGCAGGTAAGGTTAGGTTGATTTTGTGTCTAATGACATAAGTTAAAGAATGGTCACTTAGATCATCTGGAAGGGTACCGGACTGGTAGGTTTGTTGGAGTATTAATCAGAATCCAGTCTAGAATAGATTCATGGTTGTTGGATTTATCAGTTCTGGTTGGACAGTTAATGAGTTGAGAGAAGCCATATAGGTTTATGTGGGATGTAGGGTTTATACTATTAAATGAATTCCAATCAATGTTAAAGTCACCTAGAACTACTGTTTCTTGGGGGAGGTTGTTTGACAGCAAGCTCAGGATGCATTCTAGAGTGTTAATGTTATTTCCTGGGGGGAGATATACACAAATTATGTTAATAGCTTTATTAGGGTTGATTTGAAGTTTTGAGCTGATTACTTCTGCATTATTGTCCTGAGTAAGGTTAAGATTTATAATACTAATTTGTAGTTGTGCTTTGTACAGAATTGCTACGCCACCTCCCTTTTTGGTTTTACGGTCCAGTCTAAAGATATTATACCCGGGAGGGGTAATTTCATTATCCTTAATGGTAGGTTTTAGCCAAGTTTCTGATAAACATAAGATATCAAAATGGTGAACATCTAAAAGGGCATGGAGTTGAGAGATCTTGTTACAAATGCTACGTATATTAAGATGAGCTATGGTGAGAGAGTTGGTATAAGTGTTTGATGATATAGGAGAATCTTTGTCTTGTCATAATCTCAAATAATATAAACTAACACAACAGAACTACAGAACTTAAGTAAATGAAAACAAGTCTACATGACACTATTCTAGAAAATCCCTTCTGATTAAAATTCAAATCATTAATTGGCAGCAAAAATATGCAATCATCACTCATAGACTGCTGAAACTTGTTACATTTCAGCATATTCTCATACACAAGTGCTATATTCCCATGACTTCATCCATGCAGTACACAAGCAATTCTGTATTAATTACAGAATATGTAACAAACCAAAGACAAACTAACTGCTTCTCTTTGACAATCAATGTTCTATAATAATCCTTTTGTTTCATAACAAAGCAGTACTATGGCTTTATTAAAAGTAGTTGCTATACCCATGCCTTTTGGAATACAAACATGTTTCTAGTCTGAAATACAGAAATCCATTTTGACAGCTGTTCCAACACTTATATTTTAGCACTTTTTCCTCTAACAGTTCTGCCCTTGAATCACCCTTTATCAATAAATCATGCAAATATTCTTAAGAAAGTGGGTATGAGAGATCTGAGATAAAAAAAAGCTACTTCAGATAACCATCTGATCTTTCGATCTTCCGATTTACACTGAGAAATCACTCAACAAGACAGATGTGAGGTGCAAGAAAAATGAGCACTTAGTTAGAAATATATCTACTGCTTGGAGTGATTAAATAGCAGTACTCACTCCATGCATTTATATGCATACATACTCCATCATTATTATTAATTCCCGAGTACATATTTTGTACTATTTTTATTAATGTCCTTTCCATGAAGCATAGTAGTGCTAGAATAATAAATAATACAAATAACAGCATTTTAAAAGTTTTATTCCACTTGGAAAAAGACTGGTTATGCATGCCATAGTCAGCCATCAAATCCATTGGTGTATAGAACATTTACAATTATTAAGGTGTATCCAAGTAATTTTAGCCTTATTTCTCTGTCTGAAATGATTGTGCACTATTTTATCTCACAGATTCTCCCCTTTCCCACCGAGAATAAATGTATTTTATTTACATGTGTTAACTCCAGAAATACCTGTTTGTCTCATACAAGTTAATATTTGTCCCCCATTATTTCCTGCTGCATTATGACTGCCATTTTACATTTACCCCTTATTTATTCACATTTCTCACTATGCTTTCACAAGCTAATCTGCAACCTTAATTTTCTTTCTTTTTGTCCTGATATGTGTTAACATCATGTCTTCTGTATTCTGCTATTTCCCGAAATAAATTTTTTAGTGTTCTTTTATTTTATGTTCCATTATATATTGCCCACTGAAGTCTGGTACACAATATTCAGAATGTCACTAAATAGCAAATAACATGTTATTTTACCCTTTAAACTGGTATCTGAATACTGTCAGCTAGGAGGCTGTCAGGCCATTTCTCCCTTTTGTGCATATTACAAAAATCACATACACATCTTGTGCATGCCATGAAAATCATGTACACATCCTATGCATGTTGAGAGATATTGTGCAGATGTCCTACTGATCACTGTTCCGGTATTCCTGACATATGGAGTTGTCACTGCTGACCCCCTCCATGGTACCAAAGCTTTACCTTCCCTAGGCTGTACATCTAATGCATGACCTCAGCTCATATGCCTTAGGGTATAAAGATGGATGTACGAGCATGGATCCTCAGACCATCTCCAAGCCAGTAGCCTGAAGACTACTGAGAGAGGAGACTGGGCAGCTAGGAAGGGTATTTAGAATTGGTAAGAAAACCCTCCTTATCCATGTAAGAGACCAAATGCTAGAACAAAGGAGAAGAGACAATTGAAGATGGAAGTGAGTAAGAGAAGAGTGGATGGAGGGTGGGACAGAATACTGCAACAGTGATCACTAGGACTTCTACTGTTATGGCAAGTTCTTACACTGCTATAATATGTCCTGAATCAAATCATTGTTGCAGTACTCCTGACATATGGGTAATTCCCAGAGCTGAAGGAAGAAGGAAGGGTGCCAGGTTATTGAGAAGAGTTATCCAGCAGTCTGGACAGGACTGACCTAACACAGGCTGTATTGGGCCTGAAGCAAGCATCAATTTTGTAGTATTTGTTAAAGGTGTGTACAGAGGACCAAGTGGTTCACTCCAAGATAGACCTGAAGTGTATTCTTTTGTGAAAAGCTCCTGAGGAAGCAGCTGCCCTAGTGGAATGCACTTTAAGGCAGTAAGGTAAGGTCTTACCATGGTGTGAGCAGCAGAAAGAAATAGCCTTTGAAATCTAGGCTGCAATAGTTTGTTTGGCGACCATATCCTAAACTTTGAAATCCAGGCTGCAATAGTTTGTTTGGAGAACGTATCCTTTATGACCCCTAAGGTGGGGCAGCCAAACAGCTGATCAGTCTTTCTAAAAGATTTAGTTTTATCCAGGCAAAATTTAAGTTGCATGTGAATGTTTGTAGAATGTAAGATCCTTTCCCCTTGTTATGGGGATTGGGAAAGAAGATGAGAAGATGAGTGGTCAGACTGAGCAATAGCTCATTCACTACTTTATGCACGAAGGATAGGTTATCCCTGGTAATCACCCTGTCACTGTGAAAAATAAGAAAAGGGGAATGGCCATGAGAGATGAAGGCCAAGGCAAGGATGGCTTTTTAAGTACAGAATTTCAGAGAAATAGAAGAAGATGGTTCAAAGGAAGGCAGAGTAAGCTTTTCTAGTACAAAATTAAGATCCCAAGGAGGAGAGATGGTTTCCATGGATAGATAAAAGGCAGAACTCCCATGAGTAAAAGCATGACCTCCAGTCTATCCATAAGTACAGGAATAAGGGTGAGGCAGGCACTGATAACTGACAAATGAGCTTTTATGGATAAGTAGGCTAAGCCTGATCAAAAAAGCAGAGGTACTGAAGTACCGGAGGGACCTGAGCTAAGAGTGAACCAGATTATATCTGCAGCACCAGCTGGAAAACCTTTTCCAAGATTTTCTGGTTGTAGGTCTCCTAGCCTGTTTGTAGGACTTGTACTACCTCTTCAGAGGACAGATGCCTTTGAGGGATTAAAATCCTATCATCCATAGGGTTATGCTGAGGGGTGACTATCTGGGTGGAGCAGCAATCATTTTTGCTGAGTAATCAGGTCTGGCTGCAGAGGAATCCTCCTGCAATTTCATTTTGCCAGGTAAAATAGCAGGGGGAAATCAAAGTATGAGAAGTTTAGATACCTCCTTTTGTGTTTTGAGAAGAATTTTTGAAAAGAGAGACAGAGGAGGGAAGGTATAAAGGAACTTCCTTGTCCATGGGAAAGAGAAGGCATCTATCCTCCAGGCTGTAGGATAATGGTCTCTGGTGCAGAACTGGGGGAGCTGATGTTTGCTTGGTGATTAAAAGAGATCAATGGAAAACCTATCTGTTTAAGGTCCACTCGTGGGGGTCCTTGAGGGAGCGACTTATGTAGTCTGCTAGAACACTGATCTAAGACAGAATGTATGTGGCTGCAAGCATGATGCTCATTTCTGATGCCAAATTCCAAGCCTCCTGTGCTAACCTGCAAAGTTAGTAAGAACTGGTTTCTCCCTGTTTATGTACCACATAACTGTGGTGCTGTCTGTATATACCTGGAGTGGTCCTGATTTCCAAAGATGCGTGAAAATCTGAAAAAGTTGCAGAAGAGCCCCCATTTCTTTCAGGTTGATGTGTTCTTTCAAGAAATCGGGTTGCCATTTCCCCTACATTCAGTGTGATCTTGTCCATGCCCTCCCACCCACACATTTGAGGCATCTATGTGAACCTGTTGAAGAGGAGGAAGAAAAGTGAAAAGTAATCTTGGGTTGAGGATGACTGTCCCTTCCACCACATAAGCTCCTTCTTGAGACAAGGGAGGAGGGGAATCAGGGTGCCCATAGGGGCATCAGTGCTGGCACCACACATACCTTAGGTACCACTGAATTTTCCTCCTGGGGGGTCTGGGCCAGAAGGGCCATATGGGTGGTGGTGGCTACCATGAATCCCAAAGTGCTTAGCAAGTCCTTTGCAGGGCAAAAGGTTGTACAGAACAGGTCCTGGAAGTAAATGGACAAGCTGAGAACCTTCTGCAGAGGCAGGAAGGCATGCATTTTCCTTGTGTCTAGCCTGCATCCCCAAAATACCAGGTACTTTGAAGGAATCATGTGTGATTTTATTTTTTTTGTAGTTTATAGTGAAATCCAGACCTGCTATGCCGCGGTGGTATGGCGTTAGCGTTGCTACCTCACAGCAAGAGATTCTCCTGTTCGATTCTCGGAGTGGCTTGGGAGTGCCTTCTGTGTGGAGTCTGCATGTCCTCCCCGCGGTTGGGTAGCATTCGAAAGACATGCGTGTGAAAATGGACATGCCTTCATTGAAGGTTGGGCATCGAGCTGGCACCTCGGCGTTTCGTAAAAATCTACTGCCAATCATTAGTGGACCGGAGATCCGCTGTGGCGACCCCTTACCGGGAAAAAGCCAAAATACAAACAACAACAACAACATAGTGAAATCCAGACCTATTAAAAGATGGAGAATAGATTGAAGATACTGAAGAAGAATCTCCAAGTAAAAGTCCTGGATCAGAAGGTCATCCAGGTGGGGGAAGTTCTGCATTCCTGGATTGCAGCAGAAAGTTACCACTGGAGCTAGACACATTGTGAACACTCTTGGAGCTGTGGAAAGACCGAAAGGCAGAGCAGTAAACTCAAAATGCAAGGAGCCAGATGAAAACCTGAGATCTAATGACACTAAGAAAGCCTGAAGGAAGGTGAAAGGCAGAAGAGTCTGAAATAGAGCAGTTTGAAAGATAGAATCTTTAGGTGAATGTTCAAGATGGAGAGGTCTGTTATGGGTCCCTACTGCTCTTCTTTTCTTGGGACTAGAAAATCTTGGAATAAAACCCTTTTCCCATAAATTCTTTTGAGACTTGCTCTGTGGTACCCTGATTCAAGAGGTATTGAATAATGGTAGTCAGAAAGGATATTTGGTTTTTGAGGAGATAGTGGCAAGCCTCTCAGATGGGGAATGTTCTCCCAAGACATGGTATAGCTGACCGTGATGATGAACAGGACACACTTATCTGTGGTAATAGCTTTCAACCTGGCCAAGGAGAGTGACAACTTTTGAGAAAGAGGGGTAATAGGGCTGTACACAGGAGGAAGGATGCTGCAGGGGTAGACACAGATTTTTGCCCCCAAAGACTGGCCTCTGAGCTGGAGGTTCCCTTTGGAATCTTTCACAGTAACTTTTCCTGGTGTTTTCCTTTATTTCTTGTCTGTCCTTAGGTTTCTTCTACTGAAGAAGGTATATTTGGCTGCGTAGTTCCTACAGTATCTATTAACTAAGGAGAGTAGGATCTGTCTGTAGTCTTTCATGGTCTCGCCATGGTCTTGGAGAGTTTTGAAAGACTGGCCCCCTGAGGGCTGAACAGTGAGTCTTTGTCTAAGGATGAATCTAGAATGTTTGATTTTAAATCCTCAGCTATAGTCTGACTGTAAAGCCATGCATATCTGCTAACACTTCCCACCGCAGCTGTCCTAGAAGAAGCATCCACAGCAGCATAACTGCATGTAATGCTGTCTAGCAATCTGAGTCCTTGCAAAAGCAAACTCTGCATTTGCTAGTTAGAGTCTGCTGTAGGAGTATGCAATATAACTTTGTTTAAAGAGTTAAGAACAGAAATCAAATACTCTGTCATTTGAGCTTGATAATTAATTGCCCTAAAGGCAAGGATAGCAGAAATGTAAATCTTCTTCTCCCATCTATCCATAGCCCTAGTATCTTTATCAGTAGGTAAGGCAGTAGCACTAGTCAGAAGCTTAGAGTGCTTATCTGAAGAGAGAAAGAGAGAGATAGATACTGCAGAAGAATATCTCTCAACTGTGCAGATTTTTGCAGGATGTCCAGATTTTTGCCTCATATTTTTATTCTGTTCCTCATAAAAATTGTTTTTTTGACAAATCGTTGGGATGATCTAAGGATTAAAGTCACTAAATAATGATTTGCATTTGAGTTTCAGACTTCATGTACTTCAGAAAATGCACGCTAACACATATCCCATTATTCTACCAACTTTCTAAGTTTATAAGAGCACTAGCTGTACCCGGCCACGCGTTGCTGTGGCTCAGTCTGGTTAAATGGAAAATAAAGAAAAGAGAAAATGCACGTTTCTAATATGTTTAATTTCACAATGCTTGTGGGTATACAATATTTTTTGTTGTTCCATTGTCTGTTCAGATATAGAGATTGTCTGGTTTGCCGACTTTAGAACACGCAACATATAATTGTCCATGTGAGAAGCAATCCGTGTGTAGATCTAAACTGCATAATTCTAAAGATTGGCCCTGAGCTTTGTTGATGGTGATTGCAAACGCCAATCGAATTGGGAATTGCAATCTCTTAAATTGAAATGGCATATCCGTTGGAATCATAGGAATGTGAGGAATGAGGACATCTTCACCTTTAAAAGGTCCTGTCAAGATTGTTGCTTCTACGATGCTGCTCATTAATTTTTTTACTGCAAGCCACGTGCCATTGGAAAGCTTTGGCTGGTTGATATTTCGCAACATGATAATTGGTACTCCGATTTTCAATTGCAGTACGTGCGGTGGCATCCCTGGCAGATTCAGTGAATTCAAAAATTCTGTTGGATAATTAACCGCTTCATCTGCTTCCACAACAGTGTCGACGGACTTGTATGTGACTGCCTCGCTTTGAATGTTAGACTGAATAATATTTTTAAGTTCATAGACGTCCTTGTTCTTGGCTGCAAGAATAGCTCATTCAGTCAGCCAATCATGATTCTTATAATTGGTTTGAATATTGGGAAATACTTTTTCACCCAGTTCTTCTTTTGACGTCACTAAATTGCAGAAATCATGAGGCAATGAAATTCGTCCTGAGGTCAGATCAACCGGCACCTTTCCGTTCCCAATTTCCAGCAATTGATGTGAGAATATCTCAGCTGATCGATCGTTTTGCAGCTGGACATGCATATTTGTAGTTAATTTTAACATCTTTACGTGTCGCCACAAAGTAAAGTATTTCAGGCAAGCATTTACATCTATATAATAGTAGGTATATAAAAATGTGCGTATTCGAATGCAACGTGTGACATCTATATAATAGTAGGTATATAAAAACACACGCGTATTCGAATGCAACATTGTGTGAAAATTTCAAAGCAATCAGTGAAGAACTTTCGGAGATTTAAGATTTTGAACAAACGGACATTTACATTTTTATTTATACAGATTATTTAAAATGTGTCCCTATTTCTGGGCCTTTGTCCCCCCACTATGTCAGGCTTTGTCCAGATTTCTTGTGCTAAGAGGTTGAGAGGTATGTGCAGAAGGGTCTATCATAGGGTTCTTATATAGATATTTAAGGTCATTAGGGACCTTGTAAAACCTGCCTGATCTTTTAGGAACTTGTGTATGAGAACCAGGGGCATGATTTGCATAACTATTGGTGCAGGGAATGCCCATGGCAACTCTCCACTTTTGCTAATAAATCTTGGTATCATAAATAAATAAATTGTTCTCCAACACTACCTCAAGTAGAGAACAAATTAAGCTGATCCTGTCATTGCAATAACCTTCAATGGTATTAAGCATATTTCTTATAGCAGTTATTCCATAATTATTTAGAATGACAGAAAATAGGCTGGCAATATCTAGAGTAACCAGTATATTCAAGTTGAAATTTGTGATATGAGAGGTAGACTCATGTAAAGTGTTTAATAAGAATTTGGTATCTCTTAATACTGTTGAAGCAGATGTTAGCTCATTCTTTAACTGCTTGTCAATATAAATAGACAAGGGCTCCATCAACTTAACACCGAAAGTGTGATAAGAGACCTTGAGACACAGGTGGACAGTAGTCTCTCCTTTGATAATCACATCGCCACAGTAGTCAGGAAATCCTTCTACTTGGCACACCTCATCACAAAAGGTTTCTCATCCAGGAAAAAAGAGGTCATTGTTCCCCTCTACTCATCACTCATTAGACCCATTATAGAGTACAACGCCCCTTTTGGTATGTACCTCACAAGACATCTACAACAACTGGAAAGGCCACAGAAATACCTCACAAAGAGGATTACAGGCCTCAAACAGATGCCTTATGCAGACCATCTCAAAAATCTCCAGCTTTATTCTGTCGCATGTCACCTACTCAGAGGCGATCTCTGCCTAACATACAAAGCTATGTCAAACCCAGAGCTGTTGGACATGCTCCACTTAAAGAAATCCCAATTCCTCAGAGCTACACACTCTAGGGACCTAAACCTTGTCACCACAATAAACAGAACATGCCGGAGGGATAGATCCCTGTCCCAGAGACTTCCCATACTCTGGAACAAACTACCTATCTATATCAAACAAAGCTCCTCATTAGCACTCTTCAAGAAAAATCTTAATGACTGGATGGGAGATAGGAAATTCACCCCAGGGATCACTTCTGTGGCTCTGCTTGACAGGGGCACAGGAAAATAATTTTCTTGAGTGGCAAAAGCCAGGGTACCATTTGATTAGGCGTATATAGGCCCTAGGGCCAATAGCCTAGTACCTACCTATGAACCAGCCCTCACCAGCAACAATAGGTCGCAACTGTGAATTCATTTAATTTTTGTGTATCTTGGGCAATCCCTTTATAATCGGGTTACATGGAGGGACAACAGTAAAAAATCGTAGAGATTTGCTTATTTTACGATTCATTAGAACTCATATAACTTTTCATTAACATTGTGTACCATTTGTTTAACTTGTAAGATGCTAATAGGATTATACTTTATAATATCATTCAGCATGTCATGGGCACTCCCTGCACCAATAGTTATGCAAATCTGGTACTAGCTGATTGGGAAACCCGTTATGTTTTAAACAATAACATTTTCTGTTCACATATCGGTTAATATAAAAGATTTGTGGATGATCTTTTTATTTTATGGAATGGCACTGAGGTTGATCCTTTGAATTTTGTTAGTTATCTAGAAATAACTACTGATTTCTTAAGATTTACACCACATTATTCCAAGGAGAAGATCAACTTTTTAGATGTGTCCTTGCATCTAGATGCGGGTAATGGTATTCATACTACCATATATCAAAAGGAATGTAGAAAGAACAATATATTGACTTGGCACAACATGTACCCTAAACATATCTATAAGAATGTGATGAGGGGACAGATACTGAGAAATTCAAGATTACATACCAGTGAAGATGAGTTTCTTACAGTTAATGAACAATTTGCTCACAATCTTCTACTAAGAAGTTACAGTGAGAAGGAAGTTCAGAAGTGTTCATATGAAATTAGAACTCTGCCTTCCAGACATGCCAAACCTTTCTACTCTGAAAATCTGCAGGAACCACGATGGACATTAAAAAAGATGCCAGGAAAGAGATGAATACGAGAATGGTCCTAACCTACTCTAGTAACATCAGTTATGTCTGTGAGGTGATAAAAAATAACTGGAAGATTTTCATAAGTGACGAGACTGAAAAATGTATAGTGGGTGACAAACCCTCTTATTGTTTTAGGACTAATAAGATCAAACAATTGCTTTGTCATCACCAACCTAATAATAGCTTAACATTGTCAAATGGGTTGGGTATATATCCCCGCAGAAATTGTAGTTGCTGTAAATTTATTTCTAAACAACAGAGCTTTACACACCCGAGAACGGGTAGGACTTAATGCCTAAAGACCTATGCAGACTACCAAAGTAAAAATGTGATATATATCACTTGTTGCCAATGTTGTGATTCTTTTTACACTGGCAAAACCAATCATCAGCTTAAAGAAAGGATTTTCAAGCATATTAGCGATATACGACTTAAGGGTACTAAAAACCCTCTGGCTAACATGTTATGATGAATATTTCTCATTCATTTGTATTCTTGGTACTACAGATAATCAGAGAGAATTTGAGTGGGGGTGATTTAACACTATACATGGAGCCGGACAAGTTGAAGTGGGCTGGTGACTTACAAGCGGACACACCTCCTGGTTTAAATACTTGTGTCCCGTTAAAACCAGCCCTGACATGGTGTCAGCTGAAATTCCATTGTTGATTGGTTATTGCTCTACTTAAATAGTCTATGCATACATGGTGTTGTTAGATCTGAGGAAGGCACGGAAGTTGTCCAAAAGCACTCATCTCATGTTTTATTGATTTTATTTTAATTTGTTTTATTAAAGCTTGTTTTGTGTTATTGCCATGGTGGTAATAGTTTTTTTTTCTTTGTTTGTTAATACTGTGCTACAGTATCTACCTTTAGTGTTTTTTTGTGTTATTTGTTTTTTATATTTTATATATATATATATATATATATATATATATATATATATATATATATATATATATATATATACATACATACACACATATATATGAGGGACAATCAGGGACAGTTGAGAGCGTGTATCCCCCTCAATCATGTATACACGCAGAAATACTTAAGTACTTATCTTCTTCTGCATTTGTATATTAGTGCCCATCTTTACTTTCAGTCTCAGGTTGTATCTGCCATCTAAGCAACCTGCATCCTCATCAGCTGTGTGGATTTGTGGAGTAAGCCTAAATCCAGGCTGAGTTTTTGTGTGTGTGTGTGTGTGTGTGTGTGTTGGGTTTTGGATCTCTCCTCGGAACAGAAGATAAACTCAGAAAGTTAAATTAAAAATAATGGTCAACTTTATGAATCCAGTACCACTTTTTTATTGGGTGTGGCAGTTCAACAGCTCCACCTGCTTTACATAAAACCTTTGTTTACTCAAATTAAATGTGCAGTTATGAAGTTTTCCTGCTTATGCTCTCAAAGCCTTGCTAGCCCTAATTAGCAATTAATTCATTATTGGTAGTCCTTATTATCGGTTCCCTCCAAAACCAATAAAGGCCTTGAGTGCTTCCCTTGTAAGTTGTGAATTTACTTTTGTGGCAAAATAAAATTTTATCTCAGCAGAACAAGCCCAATTCTCATGTTCGGCATATTTTTCAAAAGCAAAAAGGTATGCTTTGATGCCATCCTCTACTAATTTTATTTAGTGGTGTAGTGGTCTTTGGGAATGGTCACTACAGTGGCTATCATATTCTCTTCCAAGGGATTGACTAAATGTTTATCAGTAGCTTCAGTCCTTTCCTGAAGTGCTACAGTCCTGTCCTGAAGAGCCTTCACATGTTGAAATGAACTGTTACTGGTCTGCAGTACAGCCTCCTCCTAGTTTTGTAAAACACAGTAGTTCACTCATAGAATGGGGAAACAGTGCTGTCTCTCTCTTTATCTCTTTGTCTCTCTCTCTCTCTCTCTGTCTCATAAGGTAATTACCGCCATTTGTTTCTGCACTTGCAGGCTTCACTTCAGGAATAGGGAAGAAAAATGTAATTTGATAGATATTGACAAAAATGTTCCTGCTGAAACCACCAATGTAGTCTGTGAAAAGAGTGCAGACAGCTTCTTCAAGTTAAGTATAGTTTATTTTGACAAAGCAATGTTCATTCATAGCAGAGTTCATTTTCAACTTAGAAAACAAACACACTTAGAAAAATGTATTCACAATCGGGTAATGCACTACCTACTTCAGGAAAACCTACTTATACCCACACAACATGGGTTTCATCCCAAACATAGTACCACAACAGCACTAATATCCTTCATCAGTACTATATCTCTGGCCTGTGATAACAATAAACCTGTCTCTTGCCTGTTCCTGGACCTCTCCAAAGCCTTTGACACTGTCTCCCACCCTCTTCTCTTGGCCAAACTGACCAACCTAAACTTCTCTCCTTCTACAATCTCCTGGTTCTCAAGCTATCTCTCACAATGCCAGCAATCAGTCAAATGGCTCTATGCTCACCTCCCCACACACACACACACACACTTAAGAAATGGGAGTCCCCCAAGGATCTATCCTTGGCCCACTACTCTTCAATATTTTTACTTATTTACTATACACCTCTTGCCCACAGTCATCACTTGTCCAATATGCTGACTCTACTGTCATCACCACTGCAGACAATCCATCAGACCTCCACACTACTACTCAAACATCTTTCAACACCATAGAGACATGGCTCAGTGACAAATTGATTCTTAACCCTAAGAAAACCAAGCTCTTACTCTTTCTTCCCAAGAACCTCTCTAATCTCAAATCTACTTTTCCTATTCTATCAAGCAACAACACAATCATCACAGTCGAGCCGAGCATAAAACTACTAGGAGTCATAATAGATGATCAGCTTAAATTTGATCTACATGTGACACCCTGTATTAAAAAGACACACTAGAAACTCTGACACCTTTACAACAACAAGAAATACTTAACCAACAGGGCCAAAATTACTCTTTCTCACGCATTTATTCTTCCTACTCTATTATACAGCTGTCACTTACTCACAAATCTGAACTCTACACTCCTCACCAAACTAGAAACTACCTATAATAAGGTGGCCAGATTCTTTGCAAACCAAACCTATAAGTCTCACCATTGCATATCCCTTAAGCAACTTGAATGGCTAGAATTTCCCCACCTGCTCCTACTACATCAACTACAGCTTATCCACTCCATGCTATATTTGCCCTCCTTTCTGTCCCAGCCTCACTTTTATTCTATCCAAATACTCTCCTGCTAGACTACTATGCAGCTCTGACCAAGACCTGCTACAGATTTACTAACCCAAGACCAGAACAGGTTGTCTACTCTATAACTACAACCCCACCACATCCTGGAACCAACTACCCCTAGAAATTAGGTCCCTTCACCACCCTAAACAATTTAAAACAGCCACTCAAGAATGCCTTAAGAAAAACTGGTCTTGCCACTGCACTCATTCCCCGACCCTCTTTCTCGTCTGTATTCAAGACCCCCTCTCTCTCCTCTGCCCATCTTACCTCTACCCTCCCACAACTCCCTTTCACACCCCCTCTTCCATTGTCTAATTTTCTACCTGCACCTCTCTTCTAACATCGTCCTTTCATCTACCACTTTCCCTTCTCTCATCTTTCCTTCTCAGTATTATTCTCCTATTTCTCTTAATTATCCGATGGTAGTACACTATAAACATGGTTATTCTGTTGATTCTATTTCCTCTAAACGATCCTTATCACCTGTCACTGTCGCTCCTCTCTTTCATCTCTTGCCAGGGTTAACCGAGATTAACACCTAAAACCCCCTGCAATGTACCTCTGAGTGCATTTCTTAAGTTTTTTTATGTTCAGTTACCAAATCCATTCTTGATGTGCATTATCTTCTCAAATTGTTTGTCTCACAATAGTGCTTCTTGGTTTCTTAACATCAGTTCACTACCACGGTAAACTGTGTATAAATGTCTTTATAACTTTTTATATATGTAACCTGAACTGTATTTTAAGTTTCTGTATCTGATTTATATTTTTATCTAACAGTGGAGCTTTTCTCCCCGGGTGTCCACTGAAAATGAGCCACTGGCTCAGTCAGACCAACCTGGTCAACAAATGCAAAATAAAATAAATAAAAATAAAAATTTGTTAAACTCCTGGTTACTTAGAGTTCAGATCTGTGTTTGTTAGTCCACTTTTAAAGTCAATCAATGGAACACAATAGTTGTAACACCTCACAGGTTTGGTATTACAGCTCTGGTCAAGCTGCCTTGCAATCAAGAAACATATCCACAGTAAGATTCCTGCTACTCCTTGAGTAAATCCAAAGCTGGGCTCCTAGTAGTTCTTTAGTAGATCTACAGCACTTTCACTAGTATTTTTCACACCTCCTTCTGCGTAGGGTCCACCAAGAGTCTCCACTCTTGGCTTCAAACTTTTTCTCTGTGCTCCACCACACTACCTCAAAGCGTCCTTATCATTCTGAATGGAGACTGAGCAAATGACTCTGACATTGTGCACTTCCAGTCCTTACTTTAAAAGCCCTTCATAGGTGATTCACATTAGACTATGCTATACCACCATAATATGTTGTGCATACAGACAGCCAATGTCTTATCATAACATATGGTGTATATACAGCTTAACAAAACAGCATTTCTGACATTTTAAATAAACACTATGCCACATTGTATTTTGAGAATGTTACTATTACCTCATATGATATTAATAAACTGAATGTTTCCAGGAAGGACTGGGTTTGTGCTTCAGAGAGAAGTATCTTCTGCTGTACTGTTGCCATCTCTTCAGTTTATGTATTTATTTATTGCTGTTTTCATATTTTCTTGTTGCCATTGTATTGGATTTTGTTGTTTGCTTAAGGCTTCTGGTTTGGAAGACAGGATGTTGCTTCATTTGTGCCCATCTACTTATACTGCTTACCAGTAACTTTGTAAGACTGCTTAAGTATGAATTATTATGGCCATTATTTTGCATGCTTTTAATCCTGCCAGCAGTAATTTCCAGACAATGATGCTCATAAGTGTGTGTGTGTGTGTGTGTGTGTGTGTGTGTGTGTGTGTGTGTGTGTGTGTGCGCGCGCGTGCGTGTGTGTGTCTGTGTGTCTGTGTGTGTGTGTGTGTGTGTGTGTGTGTGTGTGTGTGTGTGTGTATCTAGAGAGAGAGAGACACAGATATTTGCATGCAAACTTTGGACATTTGTAAATGTGGAATGCTATAAAGAATGAGTAGATTTTTCAGAATGATTACAATTCATCTTTATTAGTTTCATTCTCTTTTTTATTTATTGTTTTGTAATGTCTGTAATACTACTTAAATTTCCAGTTTGTTATTTTTTCTTCTTGAATGTTAAAGTTTAATATTTCTTTTTTCACTTCCCCATATCTGCTGCCTGCTATAGATTCCTAAAATTACTTGTTTGGTCATAAAAGAGTGAAAGGGGGATTGTCAGAGAATAATGGTAATTGTTTAGAAAGACTTTCTCCTTTGTAAAATATTACACAGCTATTACACAGCTATAGAGTTTGTATCTACCAATGAATATATATTTGGATGGATGCAGACTTGCCCTTCACATGGGGGAACACAAGTACGGGGATGTTTCAATTGTTTGCATGTTAATGACATGTTTTTAGGTAGTGTAACTCAGCATTTGCAGAATGAACACTGATGTTTTCATAGCAGAAGCTTTCTTTTTTACACTATAATTTCAGTTTCATAGTTATTGAGATATCAGTATGATAGCCATAACTTGTCTCGTATATCTGCCATTCAGACAAATGTAATATGGTGGCATATTACGTATTTAAAACTGTACTTTTATCATGGGCCTTTTCTATTTTTGTAAAAATAATGTTTGTTGGCATTTGTCTACATACTCATTCTTTACATATTCATTTTTAATGTGTCCATTTTTATAAGGATCTCTGTTAGACAGCATATTTGCATAATTCCCCCTCTTTATATTTAATACTCTTTATACACTTTATAATTAATACGCCCTCTTTATATTTAATACTCTTTATATTTAATACTGCTGTGTCAGTTGTGGAATCCTTCAAGCTTTTGGGATCTATTATCTCCCAGGACTTGAAATGGGAGACCAATGTAGGGTCTATCATAGAAAAGGCACAACAGCAAATGTACTTTCTGCGACAGCAGAGGAAAGTCAACCTCCTACAGGAACTATTGATTCAGTTATATACAGCAGTCATTGAGTCTGTTCTCAGCTCATCCATAACAGTGTGGTTTGTATCTCTGTCTAATCATAACAAAAACAGGTTACATCAAATAGTCAGGTCTGCTGAAAATATCACTGGTGCTAGTTTGCCCTCCTTACAGGACCTGTACTATTTCAGAGTCATGAAAAGGGCAGGGAAGATCATCACCGACCCTTCACATCCAGGCCACCATCTTTTTGAACTATTACCATCAGCCAGGCATTATAGATTAATACGCACCAAAACAAGCAGATATAAGAACAGTTTTTTTCCAAAGGCCATCAAGTTCATAGACAGTTAACTCAGCTTATTAGGTTGGGGTATTCTTTTTCCCAAGCCTCCAAAGATTCTGCAGTATTGTTTACATGTTGTTAATGCTTGTTTCTTTCAGAGTTTATTTCAGTATTTCTTGCACTGAGTTGCATTTTGCACTTTGTATGTATATTTACTTTTTTGTCTTGTTCTTTATAGTTGCATGCATGTTGTTTGTCTTGTTCTTAATAGTTGTATGTATGTCATTTATGTAATTCATACTTGGAGAGTCACTGAATCCGGAGTCAAATTCCTTGTATGCGTCCATACTTGGCCAATAAATGTGACTCTGATTCACCTGAGAGGTTTAGTTCTGAGCAGTTAACACAGAAAGTACACATATAATTGATAATAACTAGCATAAAACATTACTGAAGGGGTGTGACACATTTTCAGGATGTTGTGAACAATATTCTTGTGGATAATATTTAACTCAAGTTTAAATAATCTAGGGTTTTGGGATGAACTCCCATTGCCACCATTTTAGCTCATCCTTTAAAGGAAAGTATGGTCTCAGATAATTGTTCCTGGACTGAGAAATCTTAGAGGTACTTTGGTCCTGAATCTGCTGCATAATGAAGGACAAACAGTTTGACATGGGTCAGTCCTGCATTAGAGTGGTATGTACTTGACAACAGCCACTAGAATCCCAGAAACATTTGCATACCTTCACGTTAAGTAAAAATGAATACAGCTATACAATTTAATATTATTAGAAAAGCATGGCACTCAGAAAACTAACATACTTTGGTAAACGTATATGCTGGGAACATTAAAAAAAAGAACTTACGGTTTGGCACTAGCATTTATTAAGAATAATCTGCCTCGAACTGATTATGCTGTCCTTACAGAAAACTGTCCCTAATTAAAGCTACATTAAAAACTCAAAAGACACTGCAAAGTAGCAGTTAGTGTTACTGCCATATGGCACTTGCTTCTCTGGTATGTATCTCAGCTGGAGTGCTGCCTTTATCAGTGCGGGTTCTCATGACAGCCTCTTCTGGTATTCCAAGGATATGCCAGTAGGAGAAATGGTGATGCACTAAACTGTCTGCAGGTGTGTGTGTGTGTGTGTGTGTGTGTGTGTGTGTGTGTGTGTGTGTGTGTGTACATGTGTGTTTATGTGTGACCTAGGATGAAAAGGTGTCTCTTCTAATACCTGATGTTCACCATAACGGATTATGGCATCACAGTGGCACTGACTAAGATAAAATGAGTATTAAGAAATGAATAACTGAATCAACATAAACACAGCAGGCACTATGTATGAGGATGCACAAAAATGCAATGACACAGTTCAGATGAAATCTGAATATGTACAGGTATTTCTTTGACAGAGACACAGGCTACCTTGTGTAAGATAGTTTTCTCAAAGTCAAAGTTTTAGCTAGTATTTCTGCCCAAACATTGAATGACATTCAATTCCTTGAAGATATATAAGAAATGGAAGCTGGACCAGAACCCCGTCATAAAGACTAATTAATACATATCAGTTTTAGGCCTTGGGAAGTTACACTTCATTACATTCTCATGTGAACTGGCTTCTGTCTCCATGGCTCCCTTGTCACATCTGGAAGATGTTTGAGGTTTCAGACAATTTGCTCCAGAGAAAATGGTAAGATTTTCCTCCTCCTTGAATTTTCATTAAAAGAGTTCCAAAGAGAAAACTCAAGTATTTCAAATACTCTGCTAAATCTAGTCTGCCTCTGTTGTATTTACATGACAAATGGAAAGAAAATGTGTTAAAATAGTCAGCTATAACTCAAGAGCATTCACAGTTTTATCCTTTTATAGCTGTGTTAATTACATCAGTGCAATCATATTCCACTACTGCATATCATTGCATACCTCTTAACTTGACAACATTGAAAATCTAGGTTGGTACATCTGGACAAAAATCAGTACATCTAATTAGCTTAAGTTTGCATAAACAGTACTATAACTCCTCCCACTTCTGATGGGACTGTTGGCGACCACTGCTCAGAGCATGTTTAAGAAACAAAGCGACAAAATGATAACAGTTTTATGTGGAATTATTAGGGTTTATTTCATTTAAAGGATTCACTAAAACTAGCCAGTAATAAAATGAGAATTTGAAAACAAAATTGAATTTCCCCAGAGCATATCCACACACAAACACACACTCACACCCAAACACCCACACACTCTTACCCCACTTAGTGACAACCACTCTGCAGCACATGTGCCCCCAAACCACCATGACAACAAGTAATTACAGTTCTGCTTATAAAAAAAAAAATATGTGAAAAGGGAGGCATGGCACCAGAAAAAGTTGTGAGAAGGACAACACAATATCATGACTACAGCTTATATGCCTGCTAAATGAACTGAGGATAAAACAATATAACACAACAAGATATTGGAAAATACAAATATTGTAAAGTAGGCCATACACATACATTTGAATACAAAAAGATAATGTATATGACTGTAAGTTGTTAAAAACCTGCATCTTTAAAAAGTATACATTTTAGTTTACCAGCAGACGAATGAATCCTATCCAGCTGCAACATTCTGACAAAGTCTGGCAAATGTAGGTCTTCCCTCAGAGAATTTTACTTATCCTGCTTGTGGT